>NW_026112288.1:7500-168110 GCF_024679095.1 Eriocheir sinensis
CGTGACCTAGGCGCGGGGCGGGTCATGATGACTCGTTGGTTTGTTGCCTAGGCGACCGGCGTAAGATGCCAAGGCGTGCATTCTTGTGCGGGTCGCCCGCTGTGTTTTACCTGCTAGTACGTGTTTTCAGGAGTTACCACTCCACTCAGTGCAGGTGCACATTAGTGTGTGCATTACTGCAGCGTGTACACCTCTGCTGTGAGGAAGTTGTGCTGTTGTCTCTTTGTGCTTCCCGCCTTGGGGGCCTCGCCTAGCTGCCCCGCGGCCTGGCTGGGCGGCTATAGTTGCCAACCCTCATCCCTCAGCTGAGAATGTTAACTTACAGAGCCTCGAGTTCTTATATTTGTTGCTTCCACTGTATTCTGGCGTTGTTTGAGGGTGTAGTTTATAATTGAACTAACCAGAATGTTTATTCAGCCAGAAACGATTGCCCGTGCATTTTCCTGCATTGGTGACTCTGTTGCCTGAGTTAACCGCCAGGTGGCTGTGTGGCCACGTGTAGACCTGCTGGAGTGATCCCGGGCCTTGCCTACCGGGACACGGCCGCTAGATTTCAGTTCTCGTGCGTCGAGTTGCCGCGGCGGCCTCACGTGAAGGCCGCATATCGCTGGACATCGCGCCGAGGAGGAGCCAGCAGAAAGACAGGCTGCACGGCACCTCATCCTTCGTCTCAGTGCTTGGCCCCATGCTCTTCTTAATTTATGTTAGTGATATCGATGATGGGCTCACTTGCAAAGTATCAAAATTTGCTGATGACACAAAAATTGCTAGTAAAGTAACTGCGACACTCGACGAAGAAGCTTTACAATCAGATATAGATCGACTTGCACGTTGGGCCAATCAATGGCAAATTAAATTTAACGTTGACAAATGTAAAGTGTTGCACATCGGAAAAAATAACAATCGCGTTCGGTATGTAATGAATGGCAAACAACTTTCTGCAGTAAGTAAAGAAAAGGATCTTGGAATCACTATATCAAGCGATTTAAAGCCCGGTCAGCATTGTTCAGAGGTAGTTAAAACTGCAAACAAATTGGTTGGCTTCATCGGACGAGTCTTTAATAATAAATCGGAAAAAGTAATATTAAAACTGTATAATTCGTTGGTTCGACCCCGTCTAGAGTACTGTGTACAGTTTTGGTCTCCCTACTACATAAAAGACATAGAAAAGTTGGAACGGGTCCAACGAAGAGTAACAAAGATGATTCCTAGGTTGAGAAATTTGTCATATGAAGAAAGGCTTAAAGAAGTAAATTTACTCAGCCTATCAAAACGAAGAATGCGAGGCGATCTAATAGAAGTGTTTAAAATGTTCAAAGGATTCAGTGATATTAATGCGGAAGATTACTTTACAATTGATCGATCAAATAGAACAAGAAGAAATCACAATTTGAAGATAAGTGGTAAAAGATTCTCGTCGCACGAAGCTAAACACTTCTTCAATCGAGTTGTTAATGATTGGAACTCTCTCCCCTGTGATGTCGTTGATAGTACAACAGTTACGGCCTTCAAGAATAGATTAGACAAGTGTTTTGAATCCAACCAGCAACTAAGATATTGTTATGCCGGACGTGTTACTTGGGTTCCGTGTCGCCGTCAGGAGACTCCGTGGGAGGGAGATATGTAAACACTTTGCACAGCTTCTGTAGTTTAATATTCTTCTTTAGTAGTACACTTCACTCGGACTCTTCACTTACCACTAGCTTACTATAACTGGGACTGGACTCTCTCGCCCTCTTCTCCTATATATATCCAGAACAGTACAGTCTAGAATATTACAGTTTATTTCAGATCATACAAGAACATGTAGCAAAAATATATGCGAGTTGGCAACACTTCCCGCCTGGCGCCTGGCCCGTGGGGCGCGGACGGCTCGCCTTGCTCCCCGCCCCTTTGCTCGTTCCTCCGGGAGCCTTCTAGAGGGCTATGGTCGCCGGGGGAAGCTTCCAGCACAACACTATCCCCCCCTCTTAATTGTGATCGTCCCGATCACACTCTTAACTATGTACAAACATAAGAGAATTAATCAAAAACATAATAATCATCGTATCGCTGTGGACGCCTGCGTTGTCTCTGTCTTCTGTTCGTTGCCTCCTGCGCGTCTGTCTCCTGGTGCGCCTCGTCGTCGTCCGCTTCTTGGGGTGTCCCTGGAACATCTGCCGAAGCCGGGAGGTTATCTCCCTCGGCTGAAAGGGCCAGGAGGCCTACGTCGTCGTCGACCTCCTCTCGGTCCTGGACGTCCCTTGCGTTTTCGTCGGCTGCTGGGTGTCTGTAGTTGTTCCAGGTGTAGTTTCCCGGACCGTGGTACCTCCATAGGCGGTTGACGTGGACAACTTTCGGCTTGGTCTTTTCCGTTCTCCGGATTCGGTAAGTCACGTCGGAGAGGCGTTCTAGCACAGTGTAAGGGCCTTCCCAGGGGCTCTGTAACTTCGGAGACTGTCCTTTCTTCCTCTGCGGGTTGTAAAGCCAGACTCGGTCTCCTTCCTTGAAGTCAACGTGGCTTGCCCTCATATTGTAACCGCGCTTCATGGCCTCCCCGGAGAACTTCAAGGCACCTCGGACTTGATGGTGCACCTCTTCCAGCCGTTCCTCTAGTTGACGGGCAAAACTGGAGGCGTCCCTTGGAAGGCTTTCCCCAGGAGGCCTTCCTGTCAGTAGGTCCACCGGCAATCGCAGCTCACGTCCAAACATCAGCTTTGCCGGTGAATACCCCGTAGTCTCGTGGGCGGCAGACCTGTAGGCCATGAGAAGCGCAGGCAGCTTCTGATCCCATGAAGACTGATCATTGTTGCACTGCTTGGCCAACTCCTGGCCCAGCGTCCAATTAAACCTCTCCACCATTCCATCTGACTGTGGGTGCAGAGGGGTGGTCCGGGTCTTCTTGATACCCAGAAGCTTGCAGCACTCAGCAAGGACTGTTGACTCAAAATTCCTTCCCTGGTCGGAATGGAGCTCGTTAGGCACACCGAAGCGACAGAAGAACTCCTCCACCAAAACCTTGGCGATGGTAGTGGCTTCCTGGTCAGGGATGGCGTAGGCTTCCGGCCACTTGGTGAAGTAATCCATTGTGACACAGATGTACCTATTTCCGTTCGTCGTCAAAGGCAAGGGTCCTGCTATATCCACTGCCACCCGTTCCATGGGGGCTCCAACCTGGTATAGTTGCAGTGGGGCACGGTGACGCTTCTTGGGGCCCTTCTTTGCACAGCATACCTCACACGCGTGACACCATTCTTCCACGTCCTTCCTCATGCCAACCCAGTAGAACCTTTGGCGCAGGCGACTCAGTGTCTTCTTTACCCCTAGGTGTCCGCTAGTGATGCTGTCGTGCATTTCTTTCAAGACGCCTTCCCGGGACTTCACAGGTAACACCGTGGACCAGTAGTGGTCAAGACCATCATGAGAGACCCAGCGTCGCTGCAACACCCCGTCGTCTATCCGAAGAGTGTCCCACTGAGTCCAGTAATTCTTGGTGGTAGGGCTTTCTCTCGAGATTATTTCCCACCCAGGTCGCGTTGACGACTGCCTCAGCCACTCCATAATTGGTCTCAGATCTCGGTCCTCCTGCTGCAGTTTTCCCAAGTCTTCCCATGGCACCTCCGCTGTCTGTTCCACTGTAGTGCGGCGGCACATATTCTGGACGCTTTCCCTCTCGAGGCAATGTTGACACTCCGGTAGGCATGGGCGCCGGCTCAAGCTGTCCGCGTTACCGTGTGTTAGTCCAGATCGGTGCACAAAAGTGTAGCGATGCTGCTCTAGTTTACCTATCCAGCGAGCAAGCTGGCCCTCAGGGTTTTTCAGTGACTTCAGCCACCGCAATGCAGCGTGATCCGTGCGGATGGTGAAAGTTGCACCGTACAGGTAAGCATGGAAAAAGTCAAGGCTCTTGACTACTGCCAGGAGTTCTTTCCGGGTCACGCAATAGTTTTTCTCGGCTGGGGTGAGCTTCTTGCTGAAGTAGGCCACAACCCGTTCCATGTCGGCACATGCCTGAGATAGCACTCCACCAATCCCCTCATCACTGGCATCACAATCCAGTATAAAAGGCTTAGAGGGGTCTGGGTAGGTGAGTACAGGCGAGCTGATGAGGGCCTCCTTGAGCTTCTCAAAGGCAACCTGAGTTTCCGCTGTCCACTCAAACTTGCGCCCCTTCTTCGTCAGGAGGTGCAGTGGTGCAGCAATCGTAGCGAAGCCTTTCACAAACCTGCGGCAGTATGAGCACAACCAGAGGAAGCTCCGCAGCTCCTTCACGTTGGTGGGTGTCGGCCAGTCCCTTACCGCAGCCACCTTCTCAGGATCAGTGCGTACTCCAGACTCGCTCACGATGTGTCCCAAGTATTGGACCTCCTTTTGGAACAGACAGCATTTCTTCGGGCTGAGCTTAAGGTGTGCAACTCTAAACCGGGCGAAAACCTCTGATAGCCTTTCCATCTCCTGCTCGAAGGTCTGGCCAAAGACAATCACGTCGTCGAGGTAGATGAGTGCCGTCTTCCAGTGAAGTCCCTCCAGCACCCTCTCCATCAGCCGCTCAAACGTGGCCGGCGCGTTGCACAGGCCAAAGGGCATGACCTTAAACTGCCACAGGCCTTGACCGTAGGAGAAGGCTGTTTTCTCTTTGTCCTGTTCCGCCATTTTGACTTGGTGATACCCAGACTTCATATCCAGTGTTGAAAACCACTTGGAGCCCACCATGGCGTCGAGCGTGTCGTCGATCCGTGGGATTGGGTATGAATCCTTGATGGTGAGATCGTTGAGGGCTCGGTAGTCCACGCAGCACCTGAGGGAACCGTCCTTTTTCCTGACGAGCACTACAGCAGACGCCCACGGGCTGCTGGACCGCTCGATTAACCCTTGTTGCCGGAGATCATCCATTACCTCATCCATCTCCTTGCGACGGGCTGGTGCCATCCTTCTAGGAGCTTGCTTCACTGGGCGGTGGCTACCTGTGTCGATGTGGTGCTCTACCAGGTCCGTACACCCCAAGTCCAGGTCTCCTGTGGAAAACACATCTGCATTTCTCACGAGAAGCTCCCTGAGCTGTTCCACTTGGGGTTCCTCTAGACACTTGGAGCTCCTGTCAAACAGGTCGCACAGGTAGTCAGGCAGCTCCTCCTGGGGCTTCGTCAGGGTTCTCCTGCAGACACAGGTTCTTGGTTTCTGGTCGATCTCTTGGCACAACCCCACCATGGTCCCTTGTTTTATTTTCTTTGGGCTGAAGGAGACATTGGCCACGACGACAGGCACTTCCGCTGCAGCAGGGTCTACCAAAGTACTGCCTACAATCACCCCGTTTTCTACCGGGCATCGACTTCCACTCTCTACCACACACAGGCTAGCCGGGGGGGCACCCGTAATTTGACAGGGTAACAGCATCTCCGACCTCGGAGGAATAATGGTGGTGCGCTTGACCGTCACTGGCAGGTCTTCCTTGTTCACAGTCGTCAGTGGCACCCTCCTTCCTCTTACAGTCAGCTGCTTAGCGCGGAAGTCCAGCTCGCACCTGTGGGAGACAAGATAATCCATACCTAGGATGCAGGGGTCATCCATGTCGGCCACGTACACAGAGATAAATTCTTCCTTTCCTCCGAGCTCAAACTTCACGTCCACTGGGCCTCTGAGCTCTGCGTAGTGTCCTGTGACTCCGCACAGTCGATGCGGCGTCTTAGGAAGCCGACGATGACTCACCACGTCAGGCCGCACCAATGTGCGTTCCGAGCCTGTGTCGACGACCACATGCCACAACACTCCGTCAACCTTGCCCTCCACTTGGCAGCTTGTCATGGTGGTTCTCCTGCACACTGATATCTTCGGGGCATGTACAGGACAGACTGGTCGTTGCCCCCGTGAACCAGTCCTTCTTAGTTTCCCGAGTGGTGGTCCCTCGTTGGGGGCACATTTTTCCGACACTCATTCTTCCAGTGCCCATTTTCTCCACAGGTCCAGCACTTGGGTCCTTCCCTGGGCTTCTTCTTAGCGGCACCTTCATATTCCTTCTTCCTCTTATAGCATTCGTTCTCCTTGTGCCCAACCTTCTCGCAGTACCAGCACGTTCCTTGGAACCTGTCTGTGTCGCTGACAGCGCCCTTTCGTGCCCTAAAGCCAGAAGTCGAGTCGTCCCTGAAGCTTGACAAGCTAGACCTAACAAAGGACTCAAACTCCATGGCACGTGCCAGAGCTTCCTGCATTGATGTTGGCTTAGCTTGGTTCACTTGTATCTTCAGCTGAGGGCTGTCCAGGGCATCGATGAATTGATCACGCAGCAAAACCGTCAGCAGGTCAGGGGTGGCACCTGGGTATGCCTTGTGCGCCATGCTCTCAAGGTCCTGAGCGAGTTCCTGAAGAGACTCGCCGCGCCTCCTGTTGCGGGTTCTGAACCTAACCCTGAAGAGCTCGTTCTGGTGCTTGGTCCCATATCGTTGCTCCAGCGCCTGTGCCAGCCCGCTGTAGCTGCCCTTTGTCGCATTGTCGAGCTGAGCAAGGACCTCCAGCGCCGCCCCTTTCAGGCTAGTGGCCAGCTGTACCGCGCACTCTTGGTCATCCCATCCGTTCCGAGCTGCCAACAGCTCAAAATGAGCGCGGTAAGCCTCCCAGGAGACCTTGCCATCAAACTCCTGAGGCTTCTTTCTAACAGGCGAACCCAGCAGACCCATGGGGCTGGCGGAACTTCTTGCGGGGATAAACTCAGGCGAAACAGGGCTCAAACTACCCCGGACTTGCGTAGGAGAAGCATCTTGGGTACAACTAGCCCCTGCAGGCACTGGCTGTCCGTTTCCAGCCAAGCAGTCTTCAAGGGCCTTCACTCTGTCACTTACGTCACAAACTGCCTGTTCAGTACGGTTCACCTTTCCCTGCACTTCTAATATTTCTTTGTGTGTCGTCTCCAGTACCACCTCCATCTCTTGTTGAAGATTTGTGTGTTCTTTCTCCACTTCTATCAGGCGTTGTCCCAAGTTCGTGGTTACATCAGTCATTTCTCTTCGCACTGACTCACTTCCATCTTGTACTGCTTTAAGCTTTAGCTGTAATCCTGTGAAGCGATCTTCTAGCTGTTCTTTGAGTTCTTGGAGTGTTCCTTCTTGTTGTTGCTGTGCTCTTTCTTGTTGTTGCTGTGCTCTTTCTTGTTGTTCTTTGAGTTCTTGGTGTGCTCTTTCTTGTTGTTCTTTGAGTTCTTGGAGTGTTCCTTCTTGTTGTTGCTGTGCTCTTTCTTGTTGTTCTTTGAGTTCTTGGAGTGCTCTTTCTTGTTTCTCCCCCTGTAGTCTCAAGGCTTCCAAAAGTTCAGTCAACATGTCGTCCCTCTGGGCAGCTTGGGAACGAGTCTCCATGACGAAAAACAAATGCCTACACTCCTGACACCAGTGTTATGCCGGACGTGTTACTTGGGTTCCGTGTCGCCGTCAGGAGACTCCGTGGGAGGGAGATATGTAAACACTTTGCACAGCTTCTGTAGTTTAATATTCTTCTTTAGTAGTACACTTCACTCGGACTCTTCACTTACCACTAGCTTACTATGACTGGGACTGGACTCTCTCGCCCTCTTCTCCTATATATATCCAGAACAGTACAGTCTAGAATATTACAGTATACTTCAGATCATACAAGAACATGTAGCAAAAATATATGCGAGTTGGCAACACTTCCCGCCTGGCGCCTGGCCACGCCCCGTGGGGCGCGGACGGCTCGCCTTGCTCCCCGCCCCTTTGCTCGTTCCTCCGGGAGCCTTCTAGAGGCCTATGGTCGCCGGGGGAAGCTTCCAGCACAACAATATTACTCATTGTCGTAATAACGTTAAGTTCTTTCGAATACTGGTGTCCTTGTCCGCTTTTATCGCCCGGTTAGTGGTAGCAGTAATGGTAGTTCTTTCCTCTTTCCTACATAAATTCCATGCAGTTTTTCCTTGCTGCATGGTTCTTTTTCCTTTCCTGCCAGCTTTGGCTGGAGGGATGGGGGGGTGGGGAGGAGCCTTCGCCTTTGCTGTCCTTCATCTTCCACCTTTGATTAGATAGTTAGTGTAGCTTGTCACAAACAACCTCGAGAGGACCAGCAGGTCTGCTGTTGTTTGTTCTTCCTTTGTGTTCCTTTGTGTGTCTCCACACTGAGTTAAGTAACCAATCGTTAGTGTAGCCATGCTAGAGTAGACTGTGCTCGCATGAGTAACGATTTAGGCTAGCTTGGTGTGTGAGCTGTTGTGTCTTGTTTTCTTTGTGTGTAATAAAGTTAGTGTTTAGCTGTACACCTGCTTTTTCACCATACCTTGTGTGCCTGTGTATGTGCCTTCCAGCCCCATGAGGAGAGTAAACAAGAACCCCACGGGAGATTTGAGCAGGTAAGTCGTGTTAGTACTCCTTTTTCAGGGTGTGTACACCGTTGTGTCTCCTGGCGTGCCGCGGGATCAACCATTGCTGGCTAGTTACCGCGTTGTAGAACACTCCTGTTATAAATCTTATTTTACCCCGTGACATGTATGTACGTGAGGGTTGCCAGACCTGGTTAGAAATACCTTATTTGTTACCTTTATGAACCTAATGATGGCCATTGGTGATGGTAATAAAGCTTTTTGATCCTAATTACACGTATTTTAATTGCTTAGAGGTCTGTGAAGGGTTTAATTAAGGAGAAATGTGGATATCCAGGTGATATTTCTTTCGCTGGGGTTGGTATGCCTGGTGTGTTGCCTGGCGATGCAGGGAAATACTTTTTTTTTTTACGTTTCTGGGTTTAATGTTTGCCATTAGAGGTGATACTTAAGCTTTCTGATCTTAATTACACGTGTTTAAAGTCCAGGGAAGCTTTAAAACAGGTCTAATTAAGGATAAATAATATCCAGGTGACTTTCTACTCTGTAACCTTTGCGAGATGCTGATAAATCTGTTATTTCGGTTTATAAGCCAAATCAACGTTAAAGAGGCTCATAATTATGTTTTTTTTTTCTTTCTTAATTACACGTATTTCAATTAGAGAGAGACTCAGACAAACGTGCACTAAAATAGACTGACGTAGCACTGTTGACAGTGTTTCCATGTCCAGAAATAACTTCTTGCTAGTAAACACGATATGTGCATTATCTCCTGTAATTCGAAAATAAAACTCTAAATCATGATGAAGTTTGCATTATTAGTTCATATATTTACTAATCACTTCAATATATGTTTTTGAACGCGTAATATCAGTAAATACGAGAAAATAACATGAGTATGGTAAGCATCATCGTTCAAAGAGGTCTGGTACTGATTCCAACGGTGACGCTATGCTACCCGCATTTTATTAATAAGGTTGATTAGATGCACTTGAACATGTGGAGTGATGTTAAATAAATAAATGATAATAAATAAAATATAATAATAAAATAGCGTATTATAGACCTTATAGGCGTGAACTAAATGTATCAATCGTCATCTTTTTTAATTAATAAGGTTGATTAGATGCGTTTATATGTGTACAAATGGTAAATAGAAAATCACTATAATACATGAAAACAAAAACAGCGTAATTATTGCTGCTACAAACTTTGTAGACGTAAAATAAAAGGATAAATCATCACATCATTGCTATTAAGTATGATTAGAAACCTTTATTTGTACACAGAGTCGATAAATAAGTAAATAACACTAGATACAATGCTCAAAGTACAACACTTTCCCAAAACTATACGACACTCCGGCCCACCCGCCGGATGCCAAAGACTATACAAAGAAAGACGGGAAAGCTATCCCGTTAGAAAGCCGTGAGCACTATCAGTCCGGTCAGCGCCATCTGTTCAACCCTCGCGTAACTTTTTATTTTTATTTTTTTAGTGTACAATTTCAGGGTAAGCTGTTATATTTCATATGCCTGTTTTTTTTTTTTTCTTCTTTTCATTTATGTTATTGCTATGAAGAATACTGATTGCTCTGATGTTTTTTTCTTCTATAATGCAATAGGATTTCTTATGAAAATATTTATATATATATATATATATATATATATATATATATATATATATATATATATATATATATATATATATATATATATATATCTCTATATATGTGTGTGTGTGTGTGTGTGTGTGTGTGTGTGTGTGTGTGTGTGTGTGTGTGTGTGTGTGTGTGTGTGTGTGTGTGTGTGTGTGTGTGTGTGTGTGTGTGTGTGTGTGTTACATAAAACACAGGGTGGAAAGTAAAATCAATGCAGATGTATTCTAATTTCATACTTTATTGGCTTTCATTGAATCACAGAAGCAGGATAGAAATTAGCAAAACAAAACTCACAAGAGGCCAGAAAATTTGGAAACTACACAGATAGTACAAGCTTACAATGTAAGATCAACTGCATTAACAGACATGCGTCATATGCAGACATAATGGTTTTGAAATACGTATAAAAAAAGTAAAGAGATGTTTACCAAGATCATATAAATCAGCAATAAGAACAGGAAGGAAACACTGCTCATGAAGCAAAGAAAATGGATAGCAATTATCACATAATAAGCAGGCAGCATACATGTGTACGTACACATGAAACAGACATATAATAAGCAGGCAGCATACATGTGTACGTACACATGAAACAGACATATAATAAGCAGGCAGCATACATGTGTACGTACACATGAAACAGACATATAATAAGTAGGCAGCATACATGTGTACGTACACATGAAACAGACATATAATAAGTAGGCAGCATACATGTGTACGTACACATGAAACAGACATATAATAAGCAGGCAGCATACATGTGTACGTACACATGAAACAGACATATAATAAGCAGGCAGCATACATGTGTACGTACACATGAAACGGACATGTAATAAGTAGGCAGCATACATGTGTACATGAAACAAACACATAATAAGCAGGCAACATACATGTGTACGTACACATGAAACAGACATATAATAAGTAGGCAGCATACATGTGTACATGAAACAAACACATAATACGCAGGCAGCATACATGTGTACGTACACATGAAACAAACATAATAAGCAGGCAGCATACATGTGTACATGAAAAAAGCAAACATAATAAGCAGGCACACATGTGTATGTACCCATGAAACAAACATAATAAGCAGGCAGCATACATGTGTATGTAGGTACACATGCAACAAACACATAAGTAATAAGCAGGCAGCTTACATGTGTATGTAGGTACAGATGCAACAAACACATAAGTAATAAGCAGGCAGCTTACATGTGTATGTAGGTACAGATGCAACAAACACATAAGTAATAAGCAGGCAGCATACATGTGTATGTAGGTACAGATGCAACAAACACATAAGTAATAAGCAGGCAGCATACATGTGTATGTAGGTACACATGCAACAAACACATAAGTAATAAGCAGGCAGCATACATGTGTATGTAGGTACACATGCAACAAACACATAGGTAATAAGCAGGCAGCATACATGTGTATGTAGGTACACATGCAACAAACACATAGGTAATAAGCAGGCAGCATACATGTGTATGTAGGTACACATGCAACAAACACATAGTTAATAAGCAGGCAGCATACATGTGTATGTAGGTACAGATGCAACAAACACATAAGTAATAAGCAGGCAGCATACATGTGTATTAGGGCGGCTCGATTTGACATTTTTTTTTTTAGTTTTGCTTTTGGGTAGTGTGGAAAACCTGTCTATTGGTGAGAAAACACTGTGTGTAAAGTTATTTTGATCTGTGTTAATATCTTCAGGTGGCACATATCGGTCAAAGTTTGGGAAAATGGCAAAAAATAGCATTTAAAAAAAAATACAAGTAAAAAACAATATTAGCAACCATTTTATTGGGTAGGGATCTGTTGGTTAATAATAGCCCAAAGAATGGTGTGTAAAAATTCCAGCTTAAAAAAGGAATATTTTCAGGTGGCACATTCAAGTCAAAATAATACATAAGTGGCCAAAATTCGTACTTTGCTATTTTTTGCATCACTTCTGGGAAATAATTTGGACATCTATATATGTTCAGGTGATCACAAATAGATATTTTTACAGCTTTTAGCATATTATTGATGAAAATATCATTCAACAATAATAACCCAGAACTCACCACGAGGAGGTAGCTGTAAGACGAGTTCCACCCTAGCTCCATCCCAACCACCCTACCTTTAAAGCTAGAGTTGTCTAAAGCTTATATTGTGCTTTGTTTTCATAAGCTGGCATCTTTTTCCTTGATGCTAATGTTGTTCGGATGTATCCATCACGCCTTTCCTCACCACATACCTTCTCAGAAGCTTCTGTCACAAGTTTTATTAGACGTTCTACTGCCTGAGTATGGCACGGGAGATCTGTTAGGCCTTGGTAGGCTTCCTGTGATTTAATTAGCTCTTCTATTTGGGTTTCTGAAATCTCTTTTGTCAGTGGAGGCTCAGTTATGTCATCTTGCCATTCTATCATGTCAAAATAATTTTGAGCATTGAATTTGATTGGTGGAACTTTAAATCTTCTGACTTCCCCTTGGTTCTTGCTCTTTCTTGCTTTAAGTATCCGCCGCCATCCAAGTTCACGGATGTGACTTCTGTCATCTGCAACCATTGCAATAAGTATGTTTTCAGGATGACAGAAGTAACCATTTCTTTGAAGGATGGGCTTTACTATTTCTTGAGTTTGAACACTTAAACTTCTCATTCGCACAATCGTCTCATGCATGTGATTTGCCCCATGGATAATAAAGGGTTCACTCTTAATCTTAAACCACATTGGACTGTAAACGTGCATTATGAATTTGACTATTTCCATCAGGTTCTTAGATGGATTCTCTGTTGAAATATATAGTCTCAAGATCCTGTTGGCTGTAGTTACCCATCGTGAATGTGACATCTTTCCCGGACTTCGACTAGCTAATGACTTTTCACAGGTTCCTTGAGAGACAGCTTTGCAAATGTCCAGCAAATATTGCTGATCTGTACTCAAGTCATTTATATTTGGGAACGTGGAGAAGTAGTCAGATTGTTCAGGGGCATAATTTGCAACAGGAAGCTTCTCGCAATCATTAAGCTGCTTTCCAATGTCACCAGTTAAACCTGTAGGGCCGGAAGTCTTGCCGTCCAGAGAAGTTACAAGATGTCGAAGCGGAAGCTCATTTTCATGAAGAAGACAGATTACCCATTGAAGTGGCCTTCCAAGAATTCTTTCCATGCAGGAAATAATGCCATTTTTTAGTCCAGTGTTTGTCACTGTGCCATCACATCCAACTGCTTTTAGTTCAGCAGTATCAATATTTTCTTTTCAAGATATTTCATTATGGCAGTGGTTATATTCAAAGCAGAACCAGATGTAGGAGTTACATGACCTAAAAATTCTGAGCCTGGTTCTTGTAGCAGAGCTATGTGTTCTTCTGTAATGATGTTGAGTGATTTCTTGGCACCTCTCTCTTCTTGAGTGCGAGTTTTGTCCTTGCGACCATCAAAATAGAGAGCCTTAAGAGGAATCTTGGGTCTTGAATCTTTTCTGTGTCTTACGAGATTTCGATCTTAGCCTAGTAACTTTGTGACGGTCGATTATTGATTCCTTATTTTCATCACTGATTATCCCATAATCTTGCAAAACAGAAGTTGCTATTAAAGCCGCTGAACGGTTGGAGATACCAGTTCTGTCACTTTACAGCTCCTAGTGATGGCAAATCTCTTACAACTTTTTTCTTCTTTGTACTAAGCTTGAGTCGATCTGATAGCTCTTCTTCAAAGTCAGAAGCGTCGCTTGTAGTACATGAGCTAGTAGGTGATGATCCTGGTTCAAAATTTTCAAAATTATTCTTGCTTGTGCTCACCTCTGTCATGCTGGAACGATCTTTTCTTTGTCTGATAACTTTCTTGATATTGGCTGCAGTTGTTTTCTTGTCTAAACCGCCAATAACCATTGTTCTTGATCCTCTTTGATTAATTAAGAACGGTCTTTCTGCTTGAGGTACTTTATGTTCCTTAGCACAAGTGCATTTATCAAAATCAGTGCACTTGCAACAGGCAATATCAAATAATTGCCTTGACTTTTCCTGGAATAACAGCAACTTTTTCTTAAATGAATCTGAATTTCTCCTGTTCTTATTTACTTTAAGTAAGCTCTTGTACTGACTATGTAAGGTGCTTATCATATCATATATCCTTTTTCTAGAAACAATTGGTATAGATGAGGATTGCCATATATTGATCAACTTGGATGTGAGGCTTTCAGTAATGAGTTTGTGTGGAGGATCCTTACCTGTTGTCTTTATATCATTCCTATGCCACAGATAAGCCCTTAGAATGGCCCCAAATGTTGGAAGCTCATTTTGAACTAATTCTGCTTGCTGGCCAGCTATAGGGCACATTGTTTTCTCTCTTGTCAGTGGATGCTGGGTGCTCTTGGACATAGTGACAAGTCTCTTGATATCCAATAGCCTCCAAATGTGCAAGAGCGAGGAGCGCAGGTCCTCTCTCCACTAGTGCTGGGTAGCAACTGACAGTGCTGACTCAGTGACACGCTCTGTGCTCCCACAAGCTTCACACAATGATTACCGAGAAATAGTCCCTACCAAGGTTAGTCAAGGTTAGTCATTGTATGCAATGCTTTGCAAAGATGTGCAGATTATAGATGTCCAAATTATTTCCCAGAAGTGATGCAAAAAAATAGCAAAGTACGAATTTTGGCCACTTATGTATTATTTTGACTTGAATGTGCCACCTGAAAATATTCCTTTTTTAAGCTGGAATTTTTACACACCATTCTTTGGGCTATTATTAACCAACAGATCCCTACCCAATAAAATGATTGCTAATATTGTTTTTTACTTGTATTTTTTTTTAAATGCTATTTTTTGCCATTTTCCCAAACTTTGACCGACATGTGCCACCTGAAGATATTAACTCAGATCAAAATAACTTTACACACAGTGTTTTCTCACCAATAGACAGGTTTTCCACACTACCCAAAAGCAAAACTAAAAAAAAATGTCAAATCGAGCCGCCCTAATGTGTATGTAGGTACACATGCAACAAACACATAAGTAATAAACAGGCAGCATACATGTGTATGTAGGTACACATGCAACAAACACATAAGTAATAAGCAGGCAGCATACATGTGTATGTAGGTACACATGCAACAAACACATAAGTAATAAGCAGGCAGCATACATGTGTAGCCTACATGAAGCAAAGACATAATAAGCAGGCAGCATGCATGTGTACGTACACATGAAACAAACACATAATAAGCAGGCAGCATGTAAGTGTACATGAAGCATATACAAATCACCACCTGGTATATCATGCATGTGGCACAAGAACAAACAATAACAATGGCAATAGGCAATGAACACTTGTTGCACTGGCCACTTACCGCCTGAGTCTCTGAACCTTGTTCAATAATCTTGTGTTCCTTGCTTTAAACTTGTGAAGCAGTTTGTACATCTTGCTTCTAGGGGAAGATGCCTTTTTTACCGATGAACAACTTTTACCTGCAAAATGATATTCAATACATATGTATTGTCATGTATGTACAACGAAAAAGAGAAAATAATTAAAGAAATTGCATGATAAAGCTAAGACGAGACGATAAGCTAAATATTTTTTGGTGTGGGAGGGTGTGACATGAAAATCAGAAAGTGGTTTAAAAGACAACATGAGGTGAAGACATATTAAAGGTGCATATAAGAACATTAGCATTAAAATCATAATAGATCAGGAGGAAATCATAGAACATTGTAAAGAAATGCATGGAGGAACCTAAATCATTCTACAAATTTGTGAATAACAAAATGAAAGGAAAAGGCAGTACATCAAGGTAAAGAGTAGGAAATGTATGATAATATATGAGAAAGGAGGAAATGTGTGAGGTAATGAATGATAGATAACAGACAGTACAATATTCACAATATAGGAAGATACTGTTTTGAAAGAAAATCAAATGATATCAGTAAGGCAGTTTGGATTTTGGGAAGGTTAATCAGATGTTATGAAATTATTATTTTTTTGCAGCAGAGTGGTGGATATTATACAAGAGAGGGGAGGATGAGTGGACTCTGTACCTAACCCTGTTTTTTAAAAAAATGCTTTGAAAACTGGGAATATTTGGCGGGGTACATGGGAAAATACTGAAGAGGAAGGAGAGCTATATAACAAGAAGGCAGATGAGAAGTTATATGTAGATAAGATATCTTCAAGGAGGAAAGTGACGAGTGGAGTGCCTCAGGGGTCAGTGTCATCTCCAGTCATATTTTCATTTACATGAACGATATGGCAGATGGGTTCAGTAGCTACGTGAACTTGTTTGTAAACAATGACGAAGTAATGAAGTAAATTTGGAATGTTGACTGCTAACTTGCAAAAAAAAAAAGAAGGAAACATGGAGAAAGGACAACATAAACTTAGCTCAAGTCCTCTATACTACAACTAGGTAAATGCATGTTGCTATATAATTATACTATATGTTACCATTTACTTCATGGATTTACCCTTTTGTGCTTGCAAATGAACTGATGGTGGCAGTGGTGCTGGGCTCAGAGTCAAAGGATTCAAGGTGGCCTTCATTGTCTTCCTTGGCTTCTGCATTGTCTGTTGAAGATTTTAAAATTACTAAGTTAACCTTGTTATAATCCTACTAATGTGCAAAATAACCTTTAAGACAGTATTTGTAAAATAATGTGGAGTAATTACAAATAATTATGCACACACAATTGTGTAGTGCTTGACAACTTGTGAATCATATTCATTACGTATGATTGTGTGGTTCTCCCACAACACTGTGTCATGCATAATGTTAGTCCTTGAAATTATTTCACATCCAACATGTACCTATGCCATCAATTTCCACATACAAATGTAATACTAAAGACATTGACATTTTCATAATATATATACTACATCCACCTATATGTGACTGTCTCTGGTCTCTCATCTGGGTGTCTGCAGTTCTTTGAAGTTCTCTATGCAGGATACCTAATAAAAAAATAAGCAATGAAGTATTATATTAGTAGTACATAGTTAATTTGTAGCAATAAGTTGCATTTAATATGTATAAATATAGTAGGGTTTTTATAAATGTTAATATTCAGTATATATACAGCATTCATTCTTGCTTAGTTCATACTGTACACATATGATCATGGTACGTGTGACAAACCAAAGTTTAAATCAGCTTCAATATTCTCATCAATATTGATAGATGCACTCTGGTCAGGGACATAGTCATAACTTTGCACAGTTCTTTCTGTACCTGAAATTGGAAAGGTATCATTTTACTATCACTAAATATCTCATTTATGTTATTTAGTGCAGATTAATGAGCCATGATCTACCTTCACTAGAGGTAGATCAAGCCTCGCTAATCTTTTGTCCTTCTACAGGAGAGACAGTAATGGCAGAAATTACAGCATATTCTACTTGGTTTCAGTATATCATTTGATACCATTCGAGAGAACTTGCCCTCACCCTTTGGCTCCAGTCTACCCTGCCCCTCTCCTGAACTCTGTCATTCACTCTACGCTTCACTTCTTTCACCTCCCCCCTAGCATCATCTCCGAGAGTGTGAAGCCCTCCAGTCCACATCTCTTATCCCAGCGTATGCCAGACTTGTTCCACCTCGTCCCCCGTCCCGCCCACTCATATACCTTGCGCGCCCATCTATCCTCATTCATCTTTCTTAGCCTGACTTTGTACCCTAAAACTGCTTTACCTATTTTTTCATCAAAGGTGCTCCAGCCTACTTCCCCTCGCACTGCATCTACCGCCGCATACCTATTGGCACCCAGAGCCAGCCTGCCTACTCTGTTCTGTACTACCTCCAGCTTATCTAGCTCTTTGACTGTCCACCTCATGCATTCTAGGCCATACATGAGGCCTGGTACTGCCATGCCCTTCCATATCCCCCTAACTACCTCATACCTGTTAGCTCTATATATAGCCACGCTTCCTAGCCTTCCTACCCAATGATTTGCCCTAGAAATTATTCTGTTTGGTCCTATCAGTCCCATTCTCGTCGACTATGATCTCTAGGTACTTGTATGAACTCGTACGGCCTGTGTTCATCTCTCCTAGCGCCCGGGTCCTTCCCTCGTCCGTAGCCTCAGCATTTACTACCACTACTACCTGACTCTTCTCACTACTAAACATCTTATCAAAGTCCCTCCCATACTGTGCTACTACATCCAACATTTTTTTTGTAATTCCTCACTATCCTCACTCAAGAGCACAATGTCATCTGCATACAGGAGACATCCTAGCCGTTCACTCCCCACCCTTATCCCATAACCCGATGCCCTCAATCTCTCTGTCAGCTCCTCTATTTATATCCCAAACAGTAGCGGGGGCAGCACACACCCTTGCCTAACCCCTCTCCAGCTGTTGACCCACTCTGTCTCTATATTCCCTAGGTTGTATACTGCCCGTGTGTTCTCATACATACTATCTATTATCCCTACTATCCTCTCACTCACTCCTATCCTAGTCAACAATCGACTTAATAAACCCTATTTACCCTATCATACACTTTTTCTACGTCAAGAAAAGCAAGGTATACCTTCCCCCCTGTTCCTTTCATTCTTTCAATCACTGTGTTAACTACAAACATGTCCTCCCCCCTTCTGTCCTTACGAAAACTATTCTGTTCCTCCCCCACTACCCTGTTTCTTTCGCAGCATTTACTCATCCTATCACTAAGTAGACCACTGAAAAGTTTTCTTATTGTGTCTGTGATAGCTATGGGCCTATAGTTTTTTAACTCTTTCCTACTCTTGTGCCCCCCTTTGAGTCACCCTACCTTCGTTCCATTTTCCGGTACTTTTCCCTCTAACCAAATCTTTCTAAACAACCTATACAGCCTCTCTATTACACCTGGCCCTCCTTCTTTATAGAATTCATTAGGAGTCCCATCCCTCCTTGTTGCATTCCTAGGCTTGAGTTTCTTTACATATTCCCTGATCTCTTCCCTATTGAAGCAATCCCCCATAACCTCAAATATTTTCCTGCTAGATTCCAAGTGCACCTCCCCTAACTCAACAGCCTCAGACATCCCCGCCATCTCCTCACAGAAGTTTTTGATTTCCCTTTTTTATTTCTTCTGTCCCTTTAACTACTTTGCTTCCCGCTACTATTTATTCTAAGTTGGGCTGTTCCCTATTTTCCTCCCCCCTCAAGAAGGTATACCAATCTCTTCCCCCCCCCCCCCCCCCTCTTCTCCCTGAGTTCCTCTACTATCTCCCTCTCAGTCTCTGCCCTCGCCTTCCTAAGTAGTCGCTTTACCTCCCTTTGCTTGTTCGTATACCGCTGCCACGTGTTTTCATATTCTACTCTACCTGCATCACCGTTTATTTCATTCCTCAATCTCCTGGTTCTCTTATTCAGCTCCTTTCTCTCTTTCCTTGCCTTTTCGACGTCTTCGTTCCACCACCTCTTTCCCTGTTCCCTGCCCCTTCCTATCTCTAGTATTCCTAACCTCCTCTTGGCTGTCTCCTTTACTACCCTCCACATCCTGTCATTCGTTTCATCCACACTATCATCCGGACCCCATTCTACACATGTTAGGTCTTCTTTAAAGGCCTCCCAGTCATCCCCTCTCATGTTCCAGCGGCAGTCTTTATTCCTGTTCCCCCTCCTCCCTCTGGCCCTGGCTAACACAATTAAAAACCATCATTTTGTGGTCACTTACTTTTTTTTACGTCAAAGGAGACAATTCAAGGGCGTAAAGAAAAATATTGAAAAAAAGCCCGCTACTTACTCCTCCTGAATATGTCAAAGGAATGGCCAAAAAGAGAGATCAATTTCGGGAGGAGAGGTGTCCTGATACCCTCCTCTTGAAAGAGTACAAGTCGTAGGCAGGAGGAAATACAGATGAAGGAAGATTGTTCCAGATTTTACCAGCGTGAGGGATGAAAGAGTGAAGATGCTGGTTAACTCTTGCATAAGGGGTTTGGACAGTATAGGGATGAGCATGAATAGAAAGTCGTGTGCAGCGGGGCCGCGGGAGGGGAGAAAGCATGCAGCTACCAAGTTCAGAAAAGCAGTCAGCATGAACATATCGATAAAAGATAGAAATAGAGGCAACATGGCGGCGGAATGTAAGAGGTAGAAGGCTATCAGTAGGAGGAGGAGAGCTGATGAGACGAAGAGCCTTTGACTCCACTCTGTCAAGGAGAGCTATGTGAGTGGACCCCCCCCCCCCCACACACATGAAATGTATACTCCATACGAGGGCGGACAAGGCCCCTGTAAATGGATAGCAACTGTGCGGGGGAGAAGAACTGGCGGAGACGGTACAGCACGCCCAGCCTCAAGGAAGCTGATTTAGTAAGAGAAGACATACGAAGTTTCCAGTCGAGATTTTGAGTTAAGGATAGACCGATGATGTTTAGTGTTGAAGAAGGTGATAGCTGAGTGTTGTCAAAGAATAGGGGATAGTTGTTTGGAAAATTATGTCGAGTGAAAAGGTGGAGAAACTGTGTTTTTGAGGCGTTGAAGGAAACCAGGTTCCTCTTGCCCGAATTGGAAATAATAGGCTAAGCGTTTTGTTGCCTCCAGCCTTGAATCGTTAAGTTTCTGTAGGGTGGGTCTTATAATAAAAAAAAAGTTGAGTAATGCAGAGTGGAGTCATCGGCGTAAGAATGGATAGGACAGTTCGTTTTGGAAAGAAGACCATCAATGACCAACAGGACAGAACCCTGTGGGACACCACAGTTAATAGGTTTAGGGGAAGAACAGTGACCATTTACCACAGCAGAGATGGAACGGCAGGAAAGGAGACTGGAGATAAGGGAACAGAGAGAGGGATAGAATCCGACAGAGGGCAGTTTAGAAAGCAAAGACTTGTGCTAGACTCTATCGAAAGCTTTCGATGTGTCTAGCGCAAATGATAAATTTTCACCTAAACGGCCAAGAGCGGATGACCAAGAATCAGTTATGAGAGCAAGAAGATCGCCAGTAGAACGCCCCTTGCGGAACCCATACTGGCGATCAGATAGAAAGTCAGAAGTGGAAAGGTGCTTTTGAATCTTCCGGTTAAGGATTGATACAAAAGCTTTAGATATACAATAAAGTAAAGCTATAGGACGGTAGTTTGAGGGATTGGAACGGTCACCCTTCTTAGGCACAGGCTGTATGAAGGCATACTTCCAGCAGGAAGGAAAGGTAGATGTTGACAGGCAGAGGCGAAAGAGTTTGACCAGGCTGGGTGTCAGCACGGAGGCACAGTTTTTAAGGACAATAGGAGGCACTCCATCAGGTCCATAAGCCTTCTGAGGATTGAGGCCAGAGAGGGCATATAAAACATCATTTTGAAGAATCTTTATAACAGGCATAAACGAGTCAGAGGGGGGATGAGTAGGAGGAATATGCCCAGAATCGTCCAGAGTGGAGTTTTTAGAAATAGTTTGAGAGAAGAGTTCAGCTTAGAGATAGATGAGATGACGGTGTTGCCGTCAGGACTGAGGAATAGAGGGAAAGATGAAGAAGTGAAACTGAAGATGTTTTTGGCTAGATGCCAGAAGTCATGGAAAAAGTTAGAGAAAGCAAGGATTTGGCATTTTCTATTGATGAAAGAGTTTTTGGTTAGTCGGATAATAGATTTGGCACGATTCCGGGCAGAAATATAAAGTTCATGGTTAGCATTAGTTCGAGGGCTCTGGTACCTTTTGTGAGGTGCCTCTCTATCTTTGACAGCACGAGAACAAGCGTGATTAAACCAAGGCTTTTTAGCATTTGGAGTAGAGAAAGTACGTGAAATGTATGCCTCCATTCCAGAGACAATCACCTCTGTGATGCGGTGAGCACACACAGAGGGGTCTCTATCCTGGAATCAATAATCATTCCACGGGAAATCGGAAAAATACCTCCTCAGGTCGTCCCACCGAGCTGAAGCAAAATGCCAGAAGCATCGCCTCTTCGGTGGGTCCAGAGGGTGTACAGGAGCGGTAGGACAGGATAGAGAGTAAGCAGAAGGGTTTGAGGTAAGGAAGAGGTCTAGAATGTTGGCCTGTCTCCAAGACGGTTGGGATTACTTGTAGGGTGCTGGACCAACTGCTCTAGATCGTTGAGGATAGCAAAGTTGTTGGCTTGTTCACCAGGCTGGTCAGTCAAAGAGGATGATATGATGACTATATCTATGAGCCCCTTCTCGCCTATCCACATATCCCTAACCATCCTCCTAGCCTTCTTGTTTTCAAGGATATGATCTATAGCTGACTCCCTTCCCCTTTCTGCTCAGGTTACCCTTCCCTCCGCTATGGTTAAATTTAATATTTCTAAGTCATATTCATCCACAAACTCTAATAACAATGTCCCATTTTTGTTTATCTCCTCTCCTAGGATATTAGAATGCCCATTCATGTCTCCCATGACAATTACATGCTCCTGTCCTTTTTCTGCTATTACCCTCCCTACCCTCTCATACTTCCTCTCGTTATCTACCCTTGCACCCGTCCCTTCCACTGTTATGTAGCACACTACCATAATTAGGTGCTCTAACCTACCCTTGTCCCTGTACCCTATTCTCACTGCTAGAATATCATCGCCTGCCTCGCTGTTAAACACATCTAGTTCATCAAAAGTTAAGCATGAGTCCCGTTTTATAAATAAACCTACTCCCCCACCTTTCTTTGAGTTTTTACTCCTTCCCTCGGCTATAAAATTGTAGTCCCCTGACCTGACTTCTAGTCTTTCCCTCAGCTGGGTCTCGGTAACCCCAACCACATGGAAGTCCCACTCCCTCAATTCCTTAGCCATGTCCTCTAACTTCCCTACTCCCCATCCCCTAACATTTAGGCATCCCAGACGCCTCCCTTGCCTCCCTCCCCTTCTGTCCCTGCCCTACACCGCTATGTTTTTTGTTCCCCCTAGGATTGCCGTTACCCCTATTTAGGTCTAGTTTACCTGCTGGGGACCTCCACTGCACCCTCCAGCAAGTTGCTGAATCTATCCACCCCCTTCCTGTTAAGGTGCACTCCGTCCATTGCAAACAGCTCGCCCCGCCCGCCGCCATGGAGTTATCCTTAGCAGAGGATCATCGTGTGTTGACGCCGCCGAGTGGATACAGAGGAGAGTCAGGAGGGTCAGTATTGCTTGCATTATTACTTGGGGGCGGCGGTGTTGGTGGTGAGTATCGGAGGTCGTGCTGGTGGTGAGGGGCCAGTAACTGGTTATGATTTGGAGGTGAGAAAAGGGTAGTGGTGGTGATGTTTAGGGTGAGTGGAGTTGACGGGGGGCTAGTGGTGTTGACGGGACAGTAGCCAACCCCTTTTACAGGAAAGGGTAGTGGTGGTGATGTTTAGGGTGAGTGGAGTTGACGGGGGGCTAGTGGTGTTGACGGGACAGTAGCCAACCCCTTTTACAGGAAAGGGTAGTGGTGGTGATGTTTAGGGTGAGTGGAGTTGACGGGGGGCTAGTGGTGTTGACGGGACAGTAGCCAACCCCTTTTACAGGAAAGGGTAGTGGTGGTGATGTTTAGGGTGAGTGGAGTTGACGGGGGGCTAGTGGTGTTGACGGGTAGTTTACAGACCGCCCAACCTTACCAGGGACAGTAGCCAACCCCTTTTACAGGAAATTAGTAGGGCGTCAAGATATAGGAATGTGTATGTAACTGGAGATTTCAGTTATAGGAACATAGAGTGGGACACTTTATCCGGAGACCAAGAGGCACAGGATTTGTTAGATGTTATACAGGATAGTTTCCTTAAGCAGTTAATTAGAACACCAACGAGGGAAGAAAATATTTTGGATTTGTTGTTAACTAATAGAGAGGACATAATAAGCAACACTGAGGTTGGGGATTCATTAGATAACAGTGATCATAAGGACATTGTATTTAATATTTAATGGGAGGATAGAGTCAGCAGTAACAACACATTAATACCTGACTTCAGGAAGGCGGACTACGAGGGGATAAGAAAGCAGCTGCAAAGGCTTAGGGGAGTAAGATCAGAAGTAGGTCAGGACCCAGAGCAGGGAGGGGCGTTAATCTCTGGTGAGGTCACTAGTCAGGTCAGTAGCTTGGAGGGTGAGTACAATAGTCTGGTCAGGGAGATTAAAGCAGGACAGAAACAGTTTATACCTGACAGGGAAGTCAGGTCAACAGGTAATTACCCGCGATGGATGACAGACAGGCTAAAAACTGAAATAGGAAGGGAAAGAGGACTATGTTTGAATCAAAAGGGGGGAAACTCACCTAAGGGATAGTTACAACAATATAGCTAGAACAGTAAAGAAGAACACGCGTATGGCAAAACGTAATTATGAGATTAAAATTGCCAGGGAAGCAAAGACCAATCTAAAGGGCTTCTTTCAGCTTTATAAGACCAAGGTTAGGGATAAGATAGGGCCGCTTAAGTCAGGAGAATCAATGATTGATAGAAATGAGGAAATGAGCGAGGCGTTAAATAGATATTTCTTAACTGTATTTACCAAAGAAAGATTAGATAATATACCTCAGGGAGAACAGATCTGCAGGGGAAAAGAGGTAGAAGGATTAACCGACATCAACATGAGTAGGGAGCTCGTGATTAGACAGATAGATAGACTTTAAGTCACTAAGGCGCCAGGGCCAGATGAACTTCTCCCCAGGGTAATAAAGGAATATAAACTGTAATCACTGGACAGTTAACAAAAGTATTTAGGAAGTCACTAGACACAGGGGTGGTGCCTGTTTCATGGAAGCAGGCACACGTTATTCCAATATTTAAGAAGGGAGACAAATCTTCTATGGAAAACTATAGGCCGATTAGTTTGACATCAATTATAGGTAAAATGATTGAGTCAATAATAGCTGATAGTATTAGGGACCATATTGACAGATATACTTTAATTCACGACTCACAGCATGGGTTTACTAAAGGAAAGTCGTGCCTCACTAATCTTTTATCCTTTTACAATAGAGTTTACGAGGCAGCTGACAATGATGAGAGCTATGATGTGGTTTATCTTGATTTTAGAAAGGCCTTCGATAAGGTACCTCACGAGAGACTTAAATAAAGTCAGGGCTCATGGAATAAGAGGGAAGGTATTTGATTGGATTAAGGCGTGGATTAACGACAGGAAACAGAGGGTTACCATTAACGGTAAAAAAATCCGAATGGGGCAATGTTACCAATGGGATTCCTCAAGGTTCAGTTTAGGCCCGCTTTATTCATTATCTACATCAATGACATAGACAATGAAATAACTAGTGACATAAGTAGATTTGCAAATGACACCAAAATAGGACGCACTATTAGGACAGGGGAAGTTGCGAGAGCACTGCAGGAGGATCTCAACAAACTGTCAGCTTGGTCAGAGAAATGGCAGATGAATTTTAACATCAAGTGTAACGTACTTAGTGTAGGAACTCGCTACCCATTACACGGGTCATAGACTTCACAACTAGTTGACGGGAAATCTCTTCAGTCGTGGCGCGCTGGCTTCGCGTAAGGGGCCGATTGTTATGGCGACTTTCACTGCGACAACTCAAACACACTCTGCGTTCTTACTTGGAAACAGGACGAAATCTTCAAGTTTTAGTGCATACAAGCAGGCAGGAGTGTCTCTAGAGTGATTTGGTCGAGGATTCAAGGTAACTTATATAAAATAGCACCATGCGTGCACTTTGAAAACGTTGTGTAAAAAATGGCAAATTTGCGTAACTTTAGGTTGAAATCTTTACGTAAAATGAATGATAACTGTAGGATAGTGAAGTCCACAGTTTTACGTATTAGGAAACAAGAAATGTACGTTTAGTTAGTGCCTACATGGCAACTCAGCTCAGTTCCCGCGTCGCCTAACTCGCCTTAGGCACGCAGTCAGCTGGGCACTTCCCCTCTGTAGAGGATTATCGCTGTCCTGCCTCTGTTTACTCTCCAAGTAAAGGACCTACAGTTATTCATCGTCTCTGTACCCTTCCCCACAACTGCAAGGATCCAGAGGACGATACAAGAAGACACAGAAGGCAGTGGATCGAGTGGAAGTGACGGAGGAGACACAAGATATGAGGACGCCGCGACCCCGTGGAGTAAACTGTGGAGGAGCCGTACTACGCCATCAGTGCAGTGGCTCTGCACATCACGTGCAATGCCCTGCCCGCCTCCTGCAGGGACATCATCCTCCGCAAGATCCCCGGGGTCGAGTATGTGTGCATGGGGAAGGCCAACTCTGACCCGACTGAGCACTCTTTCGGCAAGCGCCGCACCATGTGCGGCGCCAACTACTGGACGAGCGTGCAGAACTTCATGGTGAGCAACAGGTTGGCCCAGCGCCTGCATTTGCTGAAGCTCGTCGGGTTCTTCCCCGGGGACGTGCAGGCCGACCTGGACCGGGCCAAGGCAGAGGAGAAGGACGACGAGGTGATCTTGGCCCAGCTTGCCAGGGAGCTGGCCGACGACCAGCCGGACCCGCCGACGGACGAGTTGCTCCTCGCCGCGGTCGGCAACTACGCCGGCTACCTGGCCAGGAAGGTCCAGGCCAACTCCTCTGTGGCCGAGTGCTGCAAGCAGGAGCTTGCCCAGCAGGAGGAGATGAAGATTACCGTGGAGCTCGAGAGAGGCGACCCGCCCTCTGTGATGTTCGACGCCCTGGTCGAGCTGGTCGACAGGGGAGATCTGGAGTCGGGACTGGCGGTCCTGAAGCGGCCATCTCTCCCAATGGCCCACATGGCGTCCTTCGGGATGTCGCTGTGGGACTCCCTGATGTGCAGGGAGGACAAGAAGGAGCGCAGGTTGAGGTTCCTCTCCCTTGCCATGCGCCACAGGGACGGGTTCAGGCACCTCCTGGAGTTCCTGGCGGCCTCAGACCCGACCTTGCAGGGGTACAGGTGCCAGGAGGGCACAACCTGGCCAACACCATCTTGCCGCACATCAGCAGGTCCCTCTTCAACTGTTTCGGTGCTAATTTCTCCAAGGACGTGACCTCAGAAGCGAGGAAGAACAAGGCCTTGAAGCAGCCGACCGGCAGGAAGAGGAGCAGTATCGAGGAGGGCAGGAAGGAGACGGCGAGGAACAGGGACGTGTACAAGTCCAGGAAACTGACCAGGGCCCACAAGTCATAGGCCAAAAGGCTAAAGTGATTGTTCAGGGACGAGGGCCAGATAGCCGGCAAGACGTGCTGCGGCAATAGTGACATCGGAATTCAACCAAAATAAGTTGTGATTGTATATAGAAAAATGAATATTTTGCTTTTGTTGAGTAAAATTAAGATGTTTCTGCATGCTTTCCTCAAGTATTAAGTTTCTAATGTGAAAATTAAGTGATTTATTAGATGTTAAAAACTTACGTAAAAAATTGCACTAAATAAAAAAAATAAGTAGCTATTTCGGGCAAAAACTTATAAGATATGCTAAATATTGCTATTGATTCTGAAAATATAAGTGATTATCTCTGCATTTGGTGATGTTTGTGCATCTAGCGTAAAATCTGAGGATTTTATAGAATTTATAAGTTTTGTTATACTAATATAAAAAACAATTAATCTGGATTTTATTAGGGAACGACTTTGAATTTTTTGATACCGCTGCTCATGGAGACTCATATATGCCTAAGGGAGGTGCCTGTTTTAGTTTCAGGTCGCTAGCTGCTTTGGTTTTGAAAATATTTAAATTTTAAATTTTTGAAAATCGGCCCCCTGCGAATCGGCCCCGCGCCCCGTTTCCCGTCAAGAGATTGTGAAGTCTATGCACGGGTATAGTTTAGACTCCACAGCGATAGGCAGGTCTGAGTGTGAAAGGGATTTGGGAGTGTTAGTGAACTCTGGCCTTAAACTAAGGAGGCAATGTATTAGTGCGAGGAATAGGGCTAACAGGGTATTAGGCTTTATTAACAGGACGGTATCCAACAGGAGTGCAGAGGTCATCCTCATACTCTATTTAGCGTTAGTTAGGCCACACCTATATTATGCTGTCCAGTTTTGGTGCCCACACTACAGAATGGACATCAACTTGCTAGAATCAGTTCAGAGGAGGATGACCAAGATGATTCAGGGGCTGAGGGACCTCCCATATCAAAATAGGCTGAAACATCTAAACTTACATTCACTAGAGAGACGAAGAGTGCGGGGAGATCTGATAGAAGTATTCAAATGGGTCAAAGGTTACGACAAAGGCGATATAAGTAAAGTACTGAGAATTAGCCAGCAGGATATAACTCGCAGTAATGGATTTAAATTAGAAAAGTAAAGATTTAGGAGAGATATAGGGAAGCATTGGTTTAGTAATAGGGTGGTGGGGGAATGGAATAGACTCAGCAATCACATAGTTAGTGCAGGGACGATAGCTTGTTTTAAGAGTAGACTGGATAGCTACATGGACGAGGACGACAGGTGGCAGTGAGGTGTGGGTGCAGTAAGGTGACGAGGTACTGGATGCGGCCTAGTACCGCCGGTATAACGAGGATCAAGCCTCTACCTGTAACCCCTGTAACTACACCTCACCCACCTTGAGTAGTGGGGGGGAATCTGGAGCTGCCCTGTGTAGGCCACCCGGCCTCTTGCAGTTTCCCTATGTTCTTATGTTCTTATGTTATGTGAAGAGGGGCCACAGTAGAGGTGGAGGCATGCAGTTAGCAAGCTCAGAAGGGCAATCATCATGAAAATGTCTGTAGAAGACAGAGGGGCAACATTGCAGCAGAGTTTGATATAGAAAAAGAGAGTTTAGGTTTGACTCCATCGAGTCCAAAACAGCTATGTGAGTGAAGCCCCTCCTATATGAAATGCGCTCTCCATACGAGGACAGACAAGGCCCCTGGATATCGTTTGTGAGGGGTAAAGAGCTGAAAGACTAATACAGAACACACAACTTCAAAGAAGCTGATTTAGGAAGAGGTGAGATGAAATTATGAGTTGAGGATAGACCAAATATGTTTATTGTTTAAGTGGACAGCTGAGTGTTGTCATAGAATAGGGAACAGATGTTCGGAATTCTATCCCTCTGTTTTTATCTCGTGTTTCCTTTCAAGCTGATCTATCTATGCTGTGGTAATCATGCCACTGTCTTCCCCTAAACATATCAGCACCTGTATTCTGTACGACTATTTTACCTTCCTCTCTGAGGAAAAAGTCAATTTCTCCGCCTATCAACTGAACAAATTCCATCGTCTATTCCCTAGTCCTCGACCACACTCAGCGGTCCCCTTCCTCTACACTAAATATTATCTGTCTATCCTTAACTCAAAACATTAACTGAAAACTTATTTCCTCTCTTGCTAAATCAGAGTCTTCGAGGTTATGCATTTGTATCGTTTTCACCAGTTCTATTCCCCCTCACACATGCTGTCCACATACAAGGGTCTTTTCTGTCCTCATATGTAGGATCAAGTTTATGGGCACGAGAGGAAGTGACATCTTGGCATACATAGATGCAGCATCCAGCTTGGATTGAAAGCTAGGATGAACATAGCAAGAGACATACATCACGGCAGCCACTAATGGACTGGAGTTGTCCAAGAAACCCCACAAGAAAGCCTACCATCACTATTGACGATTACTGTCAGTAGCCCCAGAGACCCGTGTTTCAGTTAAGAAGAAGAGGTAAAGGAAGAGGAGGTAAAAGAGGAGAGATGATGTTCTACAGGATGGAAGCTGAAGCAAAGATCGTGAATGTTGCAAAATTTGGAAAAAAAGGTGAGTTATCAGGACAGCTGTGTACTATAGGTTTGTTATGTCACTGCACAATACATTCAATAAGCTGTAACTTAAAATAATTTGTATCTTTTGAAACTAGATGCTTATAATATTTCTCCAGAGGCTGCCTGAGTTATTACTTAGTACAATTTTGAAGACCTATAAACATTTCCAGCTGTTCTTTACTGCATATTAATCATGATTTGTATTGTTAGATAACTATATCAAAATTCAAATCTAGACAGCTGCCATTAAATTGAGGTTTTGCATATTTTTGAGTTTTACTGTAGAAAATACCATGAATCAATATATTTTGTAGACTTTGTTCACTTGTGTCATTTCTGTACCATCAAAATTCCAGACTGATTTTCACAATGTATACAACAAGCTGAAAATTTTGGAATACCTTGGAAGAAGGAAGGCTGGGAGGATCGAGGCAGGCACGGGCAGTATACTGGCAGGAGTGAGGACAGCACAGCCTCTATCATGATTGAGTTCAGAAGAGCAGACTTCAGGGCAGGCTGATAGACGTGACGTGATTATATTTGAACAATTTTTAGAATGATTGCAGTGGTTCGTTGGACAGTGATCAGAGCTCACAAAATTTATGTCTCTCTCACAAGTAGACTTGCTAAGGGTAGTGTCAGAATATTTTTGTAGGGGGTTATTTCTTTCTACACTCGCATACTCTTCCTGACATTGAGCTTCATACTACACTTCCTGGCATTGAGGTCCATCTGCCACATCCCAGCCAAATCATACAACCCATCAAGCTTGCCATGCAACACACTAGCATATTGGTCTGTTCTTATTTCTAATCTGCTGACCAATGTTAAATTTCACCAACCTCTCCTCATGCACTATATATTTATTGTGCTAGACAAGGCATCAATCTGACTTCAGTATTTGAATCCTCTATTATTTTTATATACTTCTCTCTGTATGATGACCATACCACAGCGGCATATGTAGGCCTGGATTGTATCATGCACTTTTCTTTTGTTATAAATAAAAGCAGCTTATGTTTATGATAAATCTGAAAAATGTAAATAGCAACAGGTAACATGTCAGGTGACATACCTATACATCTAAGTTCTTTTGTGTTGATTAGTTCCTAGATAAATAACGATTAACCAAAGGTTTCAGTATACCTCTTATACCAAACAAACAAAATAAAACTTACCTCTCATGGAGCACTCAACCACAATTAATGTGCTAACTTAAAAAAAAAAATACTGTGATGATAATGCAGTGGTTAATGCTCATGCTGATTATGATAAGTTAGACTGGTTTGATTTAGTTTAATACATACTGAATTATTACTATCAGGCCCAGTGTATCAGTATTGTTATCTCCCACTTATCAGCCAAATGTTGCTGCTACTTTTGACTTTTTGGGTTTATTTCTTCAGTCAAAAACTTACCCTATTTCTATCACAATATATTGATGTGGCAGATTTATAAAAAAAAACGAAGTGATAAAAAAAAACACTATTAGGCTGTTTTATCCTCCTTTGTGGCGATCACATGGCATTCTTGTGAAGACAGCAGAGCATGATGTCACCTGAACTAATGTACTAGATAAAACATATAGCGAACCTTAACTTTAAGGAAATTCTAGACTCCATCATGCCATGATCAAATTAAGATGGGCAGGAGCATTGGCAGTGAGGAGAATGATTCACGAACTTGGACGTAAAAAAAGTTTTGAAAGGAATGAGCAGAGCAGAGGTGAAGCATACATGAGCATAGCTGGGCACAATAACAGAAAACCTTATTCCCGATAACCGATAACTGATAATGGAAAACCTTATCGGTAATAACCGATATTCGTCAACTGGAAACACAAATATAGGCGATAACCGATACCCGATATTAATCCACAATTCCGATACTAGCAAGCGATAAGCCCGATAGGCGAAAACGATACTATATTGATATTTCAAATAAAAAATATAGATGAACTCAATTTTTTATTATCTGTAATTTAGAAAACTTACAAAACCTGAAAACCACACGTTGACACGTAGCTACCTACGGACGGTAATACTAGAAACGCCTGAACCGGTGTTGTGTTATTTGGCGTCCCCACATTCATAAGCTGGTTTTGTTTACAAACACTGGTCTCTCGTGAACTGCGCATGCTCAGACCAGCAAGCGTAGACCTGTACCGTCTCACAAAGCTTTTTAACCGTAATTAGAAGTTGCTGGAAGGCTGGATCAGACATACAGTACCACTACCACCATCCCCGCTGTTTCTAGAACGACACTGTACGAGTTGTATTTATATGTACAGAGTCGTTTTAGAAAGAGCGAGGATAGTGGTACTGTTTGTCTGATTCAGCCTTCCAGCAACTCTTAATGTGTTAAAAAGCTTTGTGAGACTGTACAGGGCTACGCTTACTGGTCTGAACATGTATAGTTCACGAGAGACCAGTGTTTGTAAACAAAAGCTCCAGCTTTTGACGATGGGACACCAAATAACACAACAAAGGGTGCCTTCAATACCATGGCATGCTCACAAACCAATATGGAATATCAAATTTAAGGCAGTGAATAATCACTTTTTGGGCAAAGTTAAATGATTTTTCTCTTTGATATATTGATTATTGAGTATAGCAAAAAAAATAACCTAGTGTTTTAATGTTGATGATCTAAATAAAAAATCTCTTCACCGAAGATATTTCATACCCCGAATTTTTTTCAAACAACACCGGGCGCCCGGACCACGCATGCGCAGTAGGGAGGAGACAACGTTTTTTTTTTCTGAGAGGCGGAAAAAGTAGCGATTATCGCTAGTTTGGTTACAAAGGTAACGAAAATACCGATATACATTTAAATAAGTAGCGGATGGCCAATAACCCGATTTTGTTATCAGCGATAAAGTATCGCGACAACTTATCGCGATAACGCCCAACTATGTATATGAGCTACCTATAAACCTAATCAAGGATGAGGACAATTCCATACTTAATAAACTAGCTTGCAGAGTAAGAGTTTCTCGAGTATGGAAAAAAATGTCGCCATTATATAAATTCACACACAAAAAATGTGACGACTTAGAACCGGCGACCAATTATTACTTTCCCTGTAACCTACAAAGTTTTCACGGAGATAAAGAAGATAACAACAAAACTGATTGATTGATAGTTTCTAGACTTTAACCAACCAAACTGCTGTGTGAACAGATTCCGATCCAGAGACTTCCATTTTCGTGTAAAGTACTCTATGCGGCTTTATCCCCAAGAGACGAGAATGTCCTACACAGGCTTAGTCATTTTTTTTCTTTTTAAATATTTATCCACTATTATCACTAGGGGAGACGGGCCCTTGTCCTGAGACGGCCCGTTAAGAGTGCAAAAATGCTCCCTCCCTGCGCGGGGGAGCACGGGCTAAGTTTATTGGCGGCCCGTAGCAGGATGCCGACAGACCGACTCTATCGGCGATCGAAATCTAGCCGACCGAGTCGGTCTGTCGACGAGGACTGGCGTGTCTCTGCTTAAGTCAATCTCTTGTACTAACTTTCAAACTGCTTCGGTATAACACTACTTCCTAACTAGTGCTTCGGTATGGTAAACCCTCACACATCCTCGGGGCGTCCTCGTGTTCTTCCTCTTCTCGACTTTACTTCTGTCAACCTCCAACCCCGGTGTATGCTCTTACTGACTGACTGTTATGCCACTGAATATTGTTAGATGGTAAGGGTAAGGGTTAGATGGTAAGGGTCTCGCGGCCCCACCGCCGGTGGGGCCGCGAGAACCTTCAGTAAAGAAAACGGATGATGACAAGGGTCCCTAAGGTGGAGTGAGAAATAAATGAGTCCATCCATCCATCCATATTTTGAGAGGAGAGGAGAGAGGTTATGAGCCTTTCTCGGGTGACGGCCCATGAAGAGGAGCCGACAGACCGACGTAATCGGCAGGCGTCAACCGACCGACTCAGTCAGACAGCAAAGGTGCCGACTCTGGGTCACGACAACCCAGCGACTTTTGCATTTGACAAATCGGCTCCCACGCTCCAAGAATGGGAGGAGATTTTTTTGGCGTCTTGGTGTCGGCTAGCATGACTGCCGACTGTCTGGGACATTCGGCCAACTATAGTTGTCAACATGCCTGCGATATGCTGCAAGACGACGTCTCAAGACGAGTCTTAACGGTCATAAGCAATAATCAGACAGATCAACTCCTTATGAGCTTTATAAAGGCGGACACACACTATGCGATGCGGCTGTCCGGCGGCCGAACGTGGGCGGCGCCTCGTCGGCCGGATGAAGCATACACACTGTGAGGCGGCCTCACGGAATGCCGGGCGGCGGCCGTCACTCTGAGCCCCACCGCCGCAGCGACGACAACAACGCACTTTATGTTTTATGTCCACAAACATGGATGGCCCTTGTACAGATCAATAAAACAGATCCAAAAGTCTTCATTTATCCAGACGTCAGACATCGTGGAGCGTAGATAATGTGTACAAGACGGCTGTCAGCGTCGCTCTGAGATAATTCCCGCCTCAAGGCCGCGCCGCAAGGTCATACACACTGTGAGGCCGCGGGACGCGTCGGAGGTAATTTCAAACATAAACAGAAGGCCATCCGGCCATGATGTGAGGCCGCGCCGCACAAATTACACCCGTACACACTGCCTTAAGGCATCCAGCCCCGCCCACTTTTCTGCCGCCGGACAGGCCGCATCGTATAGTGTGTGTCCGCCTTTACACACGAGTACCAAAACATGAAATAAAATAGCGTTATTAAACACGTCATTACCCCTAACCCCATACGTCTGTTACTGCATAATAAACTATTTTAATATATTCTTACCTTAACTCCCTTTCTGTGAACACTTCCATGAGGTGATGTTTTCCCGGTGCCTGGCCGCGTACACACCATCTGGACACATACTATTGTACCGCCGCTTTTCCTCTTGTCTCCACACCGCACCCTCTCAGCGTCGAATGATAACTGATCCAGCTTCTGAGCCCTGAGAGTCTTACAAGATTCGAAATCGTTCGAATATTAAGGTCAAATGTCTTCCAAGGTTCGTTACTAAGGTGAGCACCCGGCCACTGCCTTCCCATTATTCTAGGGAGGATACAAGTGTCTAGGGTTGTTACATATACTATAGGGAGACTTATCAGTCCCTAAAAAACAAAAGAGGTATATTGCAGGTCTGGCAAAACAATGTTATCAGTTATACCATACATGCTGAGAGCTGAATAGAACTCTTACGTGAAGTAGCCTGATGCACTTTCAAAACCCGTAGCCTCCACGCTTTATGAAAAAGATTAACAGCATAGGGCCTTAGCTCGTACCCTAGAGCAAGCTAAGTTTCACGGGATAGGGTCATGAAAATTCTTTCGAAGATAATATGCTTCAAAATAAATCTAAGATAAAGAAGAACATTGCTATGGAATAAATCTACAAATATCTTTAAAATCATGTATATTTGCATAATACCGAGGGGTTTGGTGGTTTCAGCGTGGTCGGCTGTTGGGGCGGGGAGGTGATTGTGTTACAACCTAATTAGCTATATCGAGAGTTGATTGCATTTACCGCCTCCACCCTCAGTCAGATATAAAACCATATGCTGCGCAGATGGCTCACTGTTATTATTATGTTCTCGGCATCAATGAACTGCCCCAGGAGTGAGAGGTATAAATATGCCGAGGATAGCGTTCCTTGTATAAGGAAGTAGTGTATTATTTCGTATTTTATTTTATCTTATAGCTAATCTCTTTGCTCGCTGAAAGCAATGATATGTTATTAGTTTAGCCCTGTTTAAATATTTTATATATATATATATATATATATATATATATATATATATATATATATATATATATATATATATATATATATATATATATATATATATATATATATATATATATATATATATATATATATATATATATATATATATATATATATATATATATATATATATATATATATATATATATATATATATATATATATATATATATATATATATATATATATATATATATATATATATATATATATATATATATATATATATATATATATATATATATATATATATATATATATATATATATTTTTTTTTTTTTTGTCCAATTACCAGTGGTGATTAAGATGTGTGACAGATATTGAGGATCTCCACAAATATTGTGAACAGCTAAGATAACTTTTGTTGAACATTATAAATTACTATTATCATTATCGTCATCATTACTTCGGTGCTGTTATCATCATTGCACTTAATATCAAACTACCCGCCATAACTACTTATCACACTGATAAAAGGATTTGAGAGAATTTCTTATTGTAATTTGTGAAAATGTCATTTAGTTTTTATGTGCAGCTTGTAATGAAAACGTGTTAATTTCCAAGTATTAATCAAGAAGATCTCTGCGTATATACACAACCACGGGAACACACAGACTGTACAGGAAGATATTTAAGTAATCATTACTGGTATTGTGATACTCTACTTCACTGACTCATTGAACTTTTGAAAAAAAATCGGTACTTTTCTATTATCAAAATGTTCACTTTCAATCACTGCAATATATATATATATATATATATATATATATATATATATATATATATATATATATATATATATATATATATATATATATATATATATATATATATATATATATATATATATATATATATATATATATATATATATATATATATATATATATATATATATATATATATATATATATATATATATATATATATATATATATATATATATATATTATACACACACACACACACACACACACTATAATGTGACAAGCCTACGATCGTGGAGTCAGTGGGCGGCGCGAGTGTTGCCAGCACACTGTTAACGTGAGGCTCGGCACGCCTTCCTTGCCTAGTGATTCCTTACACGGCTTCCGTATCACCATTGCACGTTACGCACGGCTTTGCCACAAATCATTAATCAGACATTCTTAGCCTTGGTTGGTCTTGTAGTGGAACAAATCCTGTTGATTATAGATATTTACACTTCTACAAGAGTGTGTCCCCATTCCTTTTGTTTGTGGAAATCTCATTTGCCTAGTCGGCTTTCTTATACAAAAAGATGATACAATTACCCATTTGTATGTGCTGCTGGATATATCAATTTATGACAGCTTTCATACGCATTTATATACTATTATATAAATATCAACAATAACATTTAAAAAGTGTCCAATGATTTTTTTTTTCAGAAGGTTGTTGCCCTTCATATGCACTGCAGAGAAAGCATTTTTGTGGTAGAGAAAGTCAAATAATATTCCTTCCTTGTTTTTAGTCGCTAAATTTTAAATGATTGTAGTGGTGGTGTCAATTGCAAGATAAATCTTTGTCTAACTTGTACAGCTACACACTAACTCATAATGTTAACATCCACATGTATTACTCTATTGTCCGGTCCTCCTACTAACCACCGAGAGGAGGTGGCGCCTTCCACACAACTAGAACCGTCTCCCCCGTAGAGAGGCGGCGGGTGTCCCGGCGGCCCCGTCGTGCACTACTGCTCCACGGAGTCCACACTACTGTGACGCGGTGAGCCAAAAGGCGCAAAATTCACAAATAATGAGCAAATGTCCAGCGATCGGGAAATATTACGTCGTTTAATATATGCTAAAAATAGGAAGCTTCGGGCACCCATATGCGAGAGGCAACACACACACACACACACACACACACACACACACACACACACACACACACCCACACACAATATATATATATATATATATATATATATATATATATATATATATATATATATATATATATATATATATATATATATATATATATATATATATATATATATTCTCTTTTATGCATACGAGATTAAAATGAAACTGCTGTTTCTGCATTATTCAGCTTCTGCGTTTTTTCTAATAGTCTTATCAACTCTCTTTTGACGGTGTCTAAAGCCCCGAGGAGCTGTCCAAAAGTTGGGTTGTTGGTTGCAACGTTTCGTTCCTGCCTAGGGAGCATCTTCAGGCTGAATGGAGCTGGGTCGTTTGGGTTGCTCCTTTTATATGCGCGTTCTGGCTTGTGATTGGCCGGTGTGGCGTGTACAAGTAGCGCGGTAAATGCTGCGCGGCGTCCCTCGCTGCGCAGGTGCCTAGGTGTTGTTTTTTCTGCTACTTCTCTTCTGCGTTGGTAAGATTTGCAGATCTTGGGCTTGAGTGTTCATCGTTGGCCCTAGATCTTCAATGTAGAGGGCTTCCAGGAACAACAGTCGGCGTGGGTCAGTTTCCTTGTCAAGTATTTTCGTTGAATCTTCTAGGTGGCTGCGTGCTAAGGTTTCCTTGTGCTTGACTGTGTAATGGTTCTTGATAGCACCATTTTATAGGTGGCATGTTAAGCGCCTAGTTAGTTTTGTCCGTGTCATCCCGATGTATGTATGAGACCCACAGTCCTCAATAGCGCAGGTGTGCTCGTAGATGACATGGTCATCCTGAAGAGGTGCCGGTGGTGGTGTTTGGCGGTTCTTGATTAGTAGGTTGGCTGTTTTGGAGGTCTTGTAGTAGATGATGAGTGATATGGTTTGGTCTGCGTTTGTTGGTTTCACATTCTTGTGGATGATATCTTTGATCACTCTTTCATCTGTCTAGTACTCGGTGGACATGTAGTTCCTGTAGTAAAGATTGATGTTGTTTTGGTTTGTAGAGGTGGTTGCAGGGTTGTAACATTTCTCTACGGCGCAGTTGATGGCCTGGGTCACTTCACTGTTGGGGTAGCCGTTGTTTACAAGGACTTGTGTAATTCTTTCCAATTCGTTATGCAAATTCTTCCATGTTGAGCTGTGTGAGATCGCTCGCCGTATGTATGCATTGATTGTGGATCTTCTGTAGCGTTGCGGGCACTCGCTGTTTCCGTTGAGGCAAAGTCCTGTGTTTGTTGATTTGATGTACACTGAGGTGTTGAATCCTGAGTCTTGTGGAGATACTAGTACGTCGAGGAATGGCAGGCGTCCTTCTTGTGATTCTTCAAAGGTAAAGTTGAGGCCGGAGATGTTGCTGAGCTGCTGCTTAAGTTTCTGTAGTTCATCTATGTTTTTCACTCTGATAAATATGTCGTCGACGTATCGGGCGTAGTTGGAGGGTTGTTGGTCCTTGAGGGCCATGGATTCGATGGTTCCCATGAAGAAATTGGCGAAGAGCACACCAAGTGGGCTTCCCTGCAGAGCCATCAACATCGCTACAAAGAGCACACGCTTTCCGAAGCTGACCGGGGAGTTTTCTCCCTACTACAAGATCTCCAAAACAGCCAACCTACTAATCAAGAACCGCCAAACACCACCACCGGCACCTCTTCAGGATGACCATGTCATCTACGAGCACACCTGCGCTATTGAGGACTGTGGGCCTCATACATACATCGGGATGACACGGACAAAACTGACTAGGCGCTTAACATGCCACCTACAAAATGGTGCTATCAAGAACCACTACACAGTCAAGCACAAGGAAACCTTAGCACGCAGCCACCTAGAAGATTCAACGAAAATACTTGACAAAGAAACTGACCCACGCCGACTGTTGTTCCTGGAAGCCCTCTTCATTGAAGATCTAGGGCCAACGATGAACACTCAAGCCCAAGATCTGCAAATCTTACCAACGCAGAAGAGAAGTAGCAGAAAAAACAACACCTAGGCACTTGCGCAGCGAGGGACGCCGCGCAGCACTCACCGCGCTACTTGTACACGCCACACCGGCCAATCACAAGCCAGAACGCTCATATAAAAGGAGCAACCCAGACCAGCGAGCAACTCTCCCGGCCTCTGGGCCACCTATAGACTGCTGAGTTGCTCGCTCGGCTCAGCTACGGGCTGCTCCTGAGCGCCTGCTCGGAGGGCCCGTGCCTCCGTCGCTGCTCGCCGGCTTCTACCCGTGGCTGTGGCGGCGGCGGAGGCTTCCCCACACCCGCCGCACGCCGGCGGCGGGCTCCCCCCTGCGACGGGCCGTCAATCGACAAAGGCCCGTTCCCCCTTTTTAGGGGGTAAATCCCTAACAACAACAACAACAACGACCCAGCTCCATTCAGCCTGAAGATGTTCCCTAGGCAGGAACGAAACGTTGCAACCAACAACCCAACTTTTGGACAGCTCCTCGGGCTTTAGACACCGTCAAAAGAGAGTTGATAAGACTTATAGAAAAAAACGCAGAAGAAGCTGAATAACGCAGAAACAGCAGTTTCATTCAATCTCGTATGCATAAAAGAGAATTTACTCCCTGGCTACACCAATCTAAATATATATATATATATATATATATATATATATATATATATATATATATATATATATATATATATATATATATATATATATATATATATATATATATATATATATATATATACAACTAGTAACGTATAGCATTATAATATCTACTATATATTTGTTGTGATTATTACGCATCTTTATCATTCTTAATATTATTATAATCAATATACATGCAATCTTATGCCTCTTTTGAAACATATCTATTTACATATATGAATACAGTACAATAACAAAAATATTGTAACTTTAATTATAATCTCTCTCTCTCTCTCTCTCTCTCTCTCTCTCTCTCTCTCTCTCTCTCTCTCTCACACACACACACACACACACACACACACACACACTAGTAATAATAACAATAATACACGGGTGAGCTCTGCGGCGGCAGCGGGCTTGTCACACACTGTCGCCGAGCTACACAGCGTTGTGCGTGCCGGCCTGTCCGTCTGTAGTTCCTAGGGGCGAGACTATCAAGATGACCGCGTAGATTCCTCCTAATGCAACAAAATCCTAGTTAAATATATTACAGGTTGTATTTGTCACCCCACGAAGGAATTAGGCTAGGTACAAAGAGCTGAGCATCATTGTGACAACCGTTAAACAGACAAATTCTGACTGGATATGCTACCTTGAGCCAAAAGTGGCACTTGACAACAATGAGAATCAAAATATGGCCTATCATTTTGTGAAACACTTTTTTTATGAACTAACTCAAGCAAGACTGATCAAGTATAAAAGTTCCCATGCAGAAACCTTTCCGAAACCGACATGCCAACATCATATTTATATCTAACCAACGCATCTGTTTAGCGCACATTACCGAACATCACTTTGAAACCCACAACACTTCTAAACACAATGTAGCTTAAGTAATGTAAATACGTATAAAAAAATATTTACAAAATACACAAATAATCAAGTCATTCGTATCAAAATAAATAAACAAAAAACTAATTAAATAATGTAAATTTGTATGAGAAAACATATACAAAATACACATAAAATAAAGTTTTAAGTTTCTATAAAAATATATGTACAAAAATGCACATAAAATTAGTTTGCATAAAAAAAATATATACAAAACACACATTAGATAATGTAAATGAGTATAAAAATATGTATACAAAATACCTATGAAATAATCTAAATTCGTATCGAGTTAAATTAAGAAAATAACAATAAAATATTGTAATTTTGGATGAAAATATATATAGAAAACACACATAAAATAACCTAAATACAAATACAAATATACACATTAAATAATTTAAAATTGAATGAAATAAATATACAAAATAAACATAAAATAAGGTAAATTTGTAATAAATTATATGTAAGAATACACATAAAATAATATAAATTTGTATGAAAATATATATATACATACACATAAAATAACATGAATTTGTATAAAATTTGTTTCAAAATATATACGAATACACACAATAAAATAACGTAAATTTTTATGAAAATGTATATATAAAATACACATAAAATAGTTTAAATACGTAGAAAAATATATATACAAAATACACATAAAATAGTGTAAATTCGTAAAAAATTAAATTCACAAAATTCCAATAAAAGACTGTATATTTGAAGGAAAATATAATTTTATATACTAAAAACAAATAGAATAACTAAAATTTGTATAAAAATATATACAAAAATACACAAAAAATAATTTAAATTTGTTTGAAAATAGATATGCAAAATACACATAAAGTTAGGCAAATTTGTATTGAAATACATATAAAAAACTCACATAAAATAGTGTAAATTTGTATGAAAATATATAAACAAATACATATAAAATCACGTAAATTTGGATAAAATATATATATATATATATATATATATATATATATATATATATATATATATATATATATATATATATATATATATATATATATATATATATATATATATATATATAAATATTTTATATATGTTATATATATATATATATATATATATATATATATATATATATATATATATATATATATATATAAAAATATATTATATGATATATTTTTATTGATATTTGCGTTATTTATGTGTATTTTGTATATGTTTTCTCATAGAAATTTACATTATTTTATTGGTATTTTCTCTATTTATTTTGATACGAATTACATGATTATTTGTGTATTTTGTACATTTTTTTTATAAGTATTCACATTATTTATACAAAAATAGCTTATTTTTATGGGTATTTTGTTTATATATTTTTATAAAAATTTACGTTATTATATGTATATTTGTATAGGTATTTTGATACAAATTTATATTATTTTATGTATTTTGTATATATATTTCATTTCAAATTTATCTTATTTTATGTCTATTTTGTATATCTATTTATTTTAATACAAAATAAAATATTTTATGTTTTTTCGTATATATATTTTTTATAAAAAATGCGTTATTTTATGGGTATTTTGCATCTTAATTTTCATACAAATTTACATTATTTTATTAATATTTTCTGTATTTATTTTGATACGATTTTATATTATCTTATTTGTGTTTGTATATATTTTTTTATACATATTTAATTTATTTAATGTTTTTTTTGTATATATATTTGATACAAATTTACGTTATTTTAAGTCTATATGTTTATATATTTTCATTAAAATTTACATTATTTTATGTGTATTTTGTATATGTGTTTCAATACAAATTTACCTATTTATATATGTTTTTTGTATATTTATTTTCATAGAAATTTAAATTATTTTTGTGTATTTTTGTGTATAGATTTATACAAATTTAGGTTATTTTATGTGTATTTTGTATATCTATTTTCATACAAATACACATTCTTTTCATGATATTTTGTTTATTTATTTTGACACGAATTAACATTATTTAATGTGTATTTTGTATATATATTTTTATACGTATTTACATTATTTCAAGTGTATTTTGTATATATATTTATATAGAAATCTGCGCTATTTTATGTGTATTCGTATATATATTTTGAAACAAATTTACATTGTTTTATGTGTATTTTGCATATTTTTTCAATACAAATTTACTTTATTGTATGTGCATTTTGTATATTAATTTTAATACAAATTTGATTAATCTATGTGTATTTTTGTATATGTATTTTTATAAAAATATGCATTATTTTATGGGTATTTTGCATCTTTATTTTCATACAAATTTACATTATTTTATTGATATTCTGTGTATTTATTTTGATATGATTTTACATTATTCTATGTTTATTTTGTATATATATTTTATATAAAATGTATTTGTTTTCATTTCATACAAATCTACATTATTTTATGTGTTTTTTGTACATGTATTTAAATACAAATTTAACTAGTTATGTGTGTTTTTTGTATATCTATTTTGTATGTATATTTTCATAGAAATTTACTCTATTTTATGAGTACTCGTATATATATTTTAATACAAATTTACATTATTGATGTGTATTTTGCATATCTATTTCAATAAAAATCTACTTTATTGTACGTGCATTTTGTATATTTATTTTAATATAAATTTAATTATTTTATATGTATTTTTGTATATATATTTTTATGCAAATATGCGTTATTATATGGATATTTTGCATCTTTATATTCATACAAATTTACATTATTTTATTGATATTCTCTTTATTTTTTTTGATACGATTTAACATTATTCTATGAGTATTTTGTATATATATATTTTTTATACATATTTACATTATTTAATGTTCATTTTGTATATATATATATATATATATATATATATATATATATATATATATATATATATATATATATCTATATATATATATATATATATATATATATATATATATATATATATATATATATATATATATATATATATATATTTTATCCAAATTTACATTATTTTATGTGTATTTGTTTATATATTTTCATACAAATTTACATTATTTTATGTGTTTTTTGTATATATATTTCTCTACGTATTTAAATTATTTTATGTGTATTTTGTATATACATTTTTATAAAAAAAATTACGTTATTTTATTGTGTGTATAAATATATATTTTGATACAAATTTTATACAAATTCATGTTATTTAATGTGTATTTGTATATATATTTTCATTCAAATTTATATTATTTTATGCGTATTTTTTCATATATTTCATTACAAATTTACCTTATTTTATGTTTATTTTGTATATATATTTCATTCAATTTTAAATTATTTTATATGTATAATTGTATTTGTATTGAGGTTATTTTATGTGTATTTTGTATATATATTATATTATGTTATTGATATTTTCTTAATTTAATTCGATACGAATTTAGATTTTTTCATAGGTATTTTGTATACATATTTTGTGTTTTGTATATATATTTTTATGCAAATTTATTTTATGTTTATTTTTGTACATATATTTTTATAGAAATTTGCGTTATTTTATGTATATAGTTTTATATAAATTTACGTTATTTTATGTGCATTTTGTATATTTATATTTATACAAATACACATTCTTTTATTGGTATATTGTTTATTTACATTTATACGAATTTACATTATTTTATGTGTATTTTGTATACATTTTTTTATACGTATTTACTTAATATTATGTGAATTTTGTATATGTATTTTTATAGAAATCTACGTTATTTTATGTGTATTCGTATATATATTTTGAAACAAATTTACACTATTTTATATGTATTTTGCATATCTATTTCAATACAAATTTACCTTATTGTATGTACATTTTGTATATTTATTTTAATACAAATTCAAATATTTTTTGTGTATTTTGGTATCAATAATTTTATAAAAAATGCGTTATTTTATACGTATTTTGCATCTTAATTTTCATACAAATTTACATTATTTTATTAATATTCTGTGTATATATTTTGATACGATTTTACATTATTCTATTTGTGTTTTGTATATATTTTTTTATACATATTTACATTATTTAATGTGTATTTTGAATATATATTTCATACAAATTTACGTTATTATATGTGTATTTGTTTATATATTTTCTTTCAAATTTACTTTATTCGATGTGTATTTTGTATATGTATTTCAATACAAATTAACCTAATTTTATGTGTATTTTGTATATTTCTTTTCATACAAATTTAAATTTTTTTATGTATTTTTGTATATAGTTTTATACAAATTTAGGTTATTTTATGTACACATTTACATTATTTAATGTGTGTTTTTTATATATATTTTTATCCAAAGCTACTTTATTTTACGTTCATTTTTGGACATATATTTTTATAGAAATTAGCGTTATTTTATATGTATTTGTATATGTTTTCTCATTCAAATTTACATTATTTTATTGATATTTTGTTTATTTAGTTTGATACGAATTACATGATTATATGTGTATTTTGTACATATTTTTTATACGTATTTACATTACTTAATGTGTATTTTGTTTATATATTTTTAAACAAATTTACGTTAATATATGTATTTTTATAAATATTTTGATACAAATTTACATTATTTTATGTATTTTGTATATACATTTCAGTTCAAATTTAGCTTATTTTATCTGTATTTTGTATATCTATTTTCCTACGAATTTAATTACTTCTGTGTGTTTTTGTATATAGTTTTATACAAATTTACGTTATTTTATGTGTATTTTGTATATTTATATTTATACAAATACACATTCTTTTATTGGTATTTTGTTTATTTATTTTGATACGAATTTACATTATTTTATGTGTATTTTGTATACATTTTCTTATACGTATTTACTTCATTTTATGTGTATTTTGTATATATATTTTTATACAAATCTACGTTATTTTATGTGTATTCGTTTATATATTTTGAAACAAATATACATTGTTTTATATGTATTTTGAATATCTCTTTCAATACAGATTTACCTTATTGTATGTGTATTTTGTATATTTATTTTAATACAAATAAATTTTTTCATGTGTATTTTGGTTTATATATTTTTATAAAATATACGTTATTTAATGGGTATTTTGCATCTTTATTTTCATACAAATTTACATCGTTTTATTAATATTCTGTGTATTTATTTTGATACGATTTTACATTATTCTATTTGTGTTTTGTATATATTTTTTTATACATATTTTATACATATTTAATGTGTATTTTGTATATTTTAAAACAAATTTACGTTATTTTATGGGCATCTGTTAAAATATTTTTATACAAATTTACATTATTTTATGTATTTTATATATATATTTATATATAAATATATATATATATATATATATATATATATATCTATTTTTATTCGTATCAAAATAAATAAACAAAATAGCAATAAAATAATGTAAATTTGTATGAGAAAACATATACAAATACACATAAATTAACGCAAATTTCTAAAAAATATATGTACAAAAATGCACATAAAATAAAGTAAATTTGCATAAAAATATATGTACAAAACATACATTAAATAATGAAAATGCGTACATAAAATAACCTAAATTTGTATAAAACTATATACAAAAATATACAAAAATATTTAAAATTTCTATGAAAAGAAATATACAAAATACACATAAAATTAGGTAAATTTGTATTGAAATACATATACAAAATACACATAGAATAATGTAAATTTGAATGAAAATATATAAACAAATACACTTAAAATAACGTTAATTTGTATAAAATATATATGCAAGATACACATTAAATAATGTAAATGTGTATAAAAAAATATATGCAAAAAAGAAATAGAATAATGTAAAATCCTATCAATATAAATACACAGAATATCAATAAAATAATGTAAATTTGTATGAAAAGAAAGATGCAAAATTCCCATAAAATAGAGCATTTTTTATAAAAATATATATACTAAAATACACGTAAAATATTTAAATTTGTATTGAAATAAATATGCAAAATGCATATACAGTATGGTAAATATGTATTGAAAGAGATATTCAAAAATACATATAAAACAAAGTAAATTTGTTTCAAAATATATATACGAATACACATAAAATAACGTAGATTTCTATGGAAATATATATACAAAATACACATGAAATTATGTAAATACGTATAAAAATATATATACAAAATACATATCTAGGTAAATTCGTGTCAAAATAAATAAACAAAATATCATGAAAAGAATGTGTATTTGTATGAAAATAAATAATAGATATAAATTTGTATGAAATATATATGCAAGATTCACATTAAATAATGTAAATATGTATAAAAAAAATATATTCAAAAAACAAATAGAATAATGTGAAATCGTATCAAAATAAATACACCGAATATTAATAAAATAATGTAAATTTGTATTAAAAAAAAAAGATGCAAAATTCCCATCAAATAGCGCATTTCTTATAAAAATATATATACCAAAATACACATAAAATATTTAAATTGGTATTGAAATAAATATACAAAATGCACATACAATAAGGTAAACTTGTATTGAATGAGATATGCAAAAATACATATAAAACAATGTAAATTTGTTTCAAAATATATATACGAATACACATAAAATAACGTAGATTTCTCCTAAAATATGTATACAAAATACACATAAAATTAAGAAATACGTATAAAAATAGATATACAAAATACACATAGAATAATGTAAAATTGTTTAAAAAAAAACAGAATATAAATAAAATAATGTAAATTTGTATGAAAATAAAAATGCAAAATACCCATAAAATAAAGCATATTTTTATAAAAATACATATACAAAAATACACATAGCATAATTAAATTTGTATTAAAATTAATATACAAAATGCATATACAATAAGGTAAATTTGTATTGAAAAAATATGCAAAATACACATAAAACAGTGTAAATTTATTTCAAAATCTATATGCGAATAATCATAAATCAACGTAGATTTCTATAGAAATATATATACAAAATACACATCAAATGATGTAAATTCGCGTCAAAATAAATAAACAAAATATCAATAAAAGAATGTGTATTTGTATGAAAATAGATATACAATATACACATAAAATCACCTAAATTTGAATAAAACTATATACAAAAATACACAAAAATAATTATAATTTGTATGAAAATAAATATACAAAATACACATAAAATTAGGTAAATTTGTATTGAAATACATTTAAAAAAATACACATAAAATAATGTAGATTTGAATGAAAATAAATAAACAAATACACCTAAAATAACGTAAATTTATATAAAATATATATAAAAAATACACAATAAATAATGTAAATATGTATAAAAAAATTTATACAAAACACAAATAGAATAATATAAAATCGTATCTAAATAAATACACAGTATATTAATAAAATAATGTAAATTTGTATGAAAATTAAGATGCAAAATACCCATAAAATAACGGATTCTTTATATAGATATATATACAAAGAAACACATAAAATATTTGAATTTGTATAAAAATAAATATACAAAATGCACATACAATAAGGTAAATTTGTATTGAAATAGATATGCAAAATATATTATAAAACCATGTAAATTTTTTTCAAAATATATATACAAATACACATAAAATAACATGGATGTCTATGAAAATAAATATACAAAATACACATAAAATGGAAAAAAAAAACGTATTAAAAAGGTATACAATATACACATAAAATAATGTAAACTCGTATCAAAATAAATAAACAAAATACTAATAAAAGAATGTGTATTGTATAAATATATGTATACAAAATACAAATAAAATAACGTAAATTTATATAAAACTATATGCAAAAATACACAAAAGTAATTAAATTTGTGTGAAAATAGTTATACAAAACACATGTGTATTTTGTATATTTATTTTCATACAAATTGAAATTATTTTTGTTTATTTTTTTATATATTTTCATACAAATTTTCGTTATTTTATGTGTATTTTGTATATTTATTTTTTCTACAAATATAAGTTCTTTTATCTAAATTTTGTTTATTGAATTTGAAACGAATTTTCCTTATTTTGTATATCTATTTTCATACAAATTAAAATACTTCTGTGTATTTTTGTATATAGTTTTATATAAATTACGTTATTTTATGTGTATTTTGTATATTTATATTTATACAAATACACATTCTTTTATTGGTATTTTTTTATTTATTTTGATACGATTTTACATTATTTTATGTGTATTTTGTATATATTTTTTTATACGTATTTACTTCATTTTTTGTGTATTTTGTATATATATTTTTATAGAAATCTACGTTATTTTATGTGTATTCGTATATATATTTTGAAACAAACTTACATTGTTTTATATGTATTTTGCATATCTATTTCAATACAAATTTACCTTATTGTATGTATTTTTTATATATTTATTTTAATACAAATTTATTTTTTTTATGTGTATTTTGGTATATATATTTTTATAAATAAAAAAATGCGTTATTTTATGGGTATTTTGCCTCTTTATTTTAATACAAATTTACATTATTTTATTAATATTCTGTGTATTTATTTTGATACGATTTTTCATTATTCTATTTGTGTTTTGTATATATTTTTTTTTTTTTACAAATTTACGTTATTTTAAGTGTATTTGTTTATGTCTTTTCATTCATATTTACATTATTTTTTGTGTATTTTGTATATGTATTTCAATAAAGATTTACCTAATTTTATGTGTATTTTGTATATTTAATTTCATACAAATTTAAAATATTTTTGTGTATTTTTGTATATAGTTTGATACAAATTTAGGTTATTTTATGTGTATTTTTTATATCTATTTCCATACAAATACACATTCTTTTATTGATATTTTGTTTATTTATTTTGACGCGAATTTACAGTATTTAATGTGTATTTTGTATATATATTTTTATACAAAGAGAATAATGTAAAATCGTATCAAAATATATACACAGAATATTAATAAAATAATGTAAATTTGTATGAAAATTAAGATGCAAAATACTTATTAAATAACGCATTTTTTTAAAATTATTGATACCAAGATATACATAAAATATTTGAATTTGTATTAAAATAAATATACAAAATGCACATTCAATAAGGTAAATTTGTTTTGAAATAGATATGCAAAATACATATCAAATAATGTAAATTTGTTTCAAAATATATAAAGGAATACACCTAAAATAACGTAGATTTCTATAAAAATACATATACAAAATACACATAAAATTAAGTTAATACGTATAAAAAAATGTATACAAAATACACATAAAATAATGTAAATTCGTATAAATGTAAATAAACAATATACCAATAAAAGAATGTGTATTTGTATAAATATAAATATACAAAATGCACATAAAATAACGTAAATTTATATAAAACTATATACATAAAATAACGCAAATTTCTATAAAAATATATGTACAAAAATGAACATAAAATAAATTTGCATAAAAATATATATACAAAACACACATTAGATAATGTAAATAAGTATAAAAATATGTATACAAAATACCTATGAAATAATCTAAATTCGTATCGAGTTAAATTAAGAAAATACCAATAAAATATTGTAATTTTGGATGAAAATGTATATATACAAAATACACATAAAATAACCTAAATACAAATACAAATATACACATAAAATAATTTAAAATTGAATGAAATAAATATACAAAATAAACATAAAATAAGGTAAATTTGTAATGGAATATATGAGAAAATACACATAAAATAATATAAATTTGTATGAAAATATATATACAAATACACATTAAATAACATGAATTTGTATAAAATTTGTATCAAAATATATACTTATACACACAATAAAATAACGTAATTTTTTTATGAAAATGTATACACAAAATACACATAAAATTAAGTTAATACGTATAAAAAAATGTATACAAAATACACATAAAATAATGTAAATTCGTATAAATGTAAATAAACAATATACCAATAAAAGAATGTGTATTTGTATAAATCTAAATATACAAAATGCACATAAAATAACGTAAATTTATATAAAACTATATACATAAAATAACGCATATTTCGATAAAAAATATATGTACAAAAATGAACATAAAATAAATTTGCATAAAAATATATATACAAAACACACATTAGATAACGTAAATGAGTATACAAATATGTATACAAAATACCTATGAAATAATCTAAATTCGTGTCGAATTAAATTAAGAAAACACCAATAAAATATTGTAATTTTGGATGAAAATATATATATAAAATACACATAAAATAACCTAAATACAAATACAAATATACACATAAAATAATTTAAAATTGAATGAAATAAATATCCAAAATAAACATAAAATAAGGTAAATTTGAAATGGAAAATATGAGAAAATACACATAAAATAATATAAATTTGTATGAAAATATATATACAAATACACATTAAATAACATGAATTTGTATAAAATTTGTATCAAAATATATATTTATACACACAATAAAATAACGTAGTTTTTTTTTATGAAAATGTATATACAAAATAAACATAAAATAATTTAAATACGTAGAAAAATATATATACAAAAAACACATAAAATAATGTAAATTTGTATGAAAATATATAAACAAATACACATAAAATAATGTAAATTTGGATAAAATATATATACAAAATGAACATTAAATAATGTAAATATGTATAAAAAAAATATATACAAAATTCACATAGAATAATGTTAAATCGAATCAAAATAAATAAAGAGAATATCAATAAAATAATGTAAATTTGTATGAAAATAAAGATGCAAAATATAAATATAATAACGCATATTTGCATAAAAATATATATACAAAAATACATATAAAAAAATTAAATTTGTATTAAAATAAATATACAAAATGCACGTACAATAAAGTAAATTTTTATTGAAATAGATATGCAAAATACACATCAATAATGTAGATTTGTATGAAAATATATATACGAATACTCATAAAATAGAGTAAATTTCTATGAAAATATACATACAAAATAGATATACAAAATACACACATAACTAGTTAAATTTGTATTTAAATACATGTACAAAAAACACATAAAATAATGTATATTTGTATGAAATGAAAACAAATACATTTTATATAAAATATACATACAAAATACACATAGAATAATGTAAAATCATATCAAAATAAATACATAGAATATCAATAAAATAATGTAAATTTGTATGAAAATAAAGATGCAAAATACCCATAAAATAAAGCATATTTTTATTAAAATACATATACAAAAACACACATAGATTAATCAAATTTGTATTAAAATTAATATACAAAATGCACATACAATAAGGTAAATTTGTATTGAAAAAATATGCAAAATACACATAAAACAATGTAAATTTGTTTCAAAATATATATACGAATACACATAAAATAACGTAGATTTCTATAGAAATATATGTACAAAATACACTTGAAATAAGGTAAGTACGTATAAAAAATATATATACAAAATGCACATTAAATAATGTTATTCGTGTCAAAATAAATAAACTAAATATCATGAAAAGAATGTGTATTTGTATGAAAATAGATATACAAAATACTCATGAAATAACCTAAATTTGTATAAAACTATATACAAAAATACACAAAAATAATTTAAACTTGTATGAAAATAAATATACAAAAAATATAAAATTAGGTAAATTTGTATTGAAATACATATACAAAATACACATAAAATAATGTAAATTTTAATGAAAATATATAAACATCTAGACTTAAAATAATGTAAATTTGTATCAAATATATATACAAAAAACACATTAAATAATATAAATATGTATAAAAAAATATATACAAAACACTAATAAAATAATGTAAAATCGTATCAAAATAAATACAGAAAATATTAATAAAATAATGTAAATTTGTATGAAAATTAAGATGCAAAATACCCATAAAATAACGCATTTTTTATAAAAATATATATACGAAAAAACATAAAATATTTGAATTTGTATTCAAATAAATAGATATACAAAATACACATAAAATAAGCTAAATTTGAATTGAGATATATATACAAAATACATAAAATAATGTAAATTTGTATCAAAATACTTATACAAATACACATATAATTACGTAAATTTGTAAAAAAATATATAAACAAAATACACATTAAATAATGTAAATACGTATAAAAAAATGTACAAAATACAGAAATAATCATGTAATTCGTATCAAAGTAAATAGACAAAATACCAATAAAAAAATGTAAATTTCTATGAGAAAACATATACAAAATACACATAATTAACGCAAATATCAATAAAAATATATATAATATAATATATTTTATACATATTTAAAATATTTAATGTTTTTTTTTTTTGTATATATATTTTATCCAAATTTACGTTATTTTATATGTATTTGTTTATATATTTTCGTACAAATTTACATTATTTTATGTGAGTTTTGTATATGTATTTCAATACAAATTTGCCTAACTTTATGTGTATTTTGCATATCTATTTTCAAACAAATATTAATTATTTTTGTGGATTTTTGTATATATCTTTATACAAATTTTAGTTATTTTGTTTGTTTTTTGTATATATATTTTCCTACAAATATATATTCTTTTATTGGAATTTCGTGTATTTATTTTTTTACGAATTTACATTATTTTATGTGTATTTTGTATATATATTTTTCTACGTATTTAAATTATTTTATGTGTTTTTTATATATATATATATTTTTTTTTTAAATTTACGTTATTTTATTGTGTGTATTCGTATATATTTTGAAACAAATTTTATACAAATTTATGTTATTTTATGTGTATTTGTATATATATTTTCATACAAATTTATATTATATCATGTGTATTCTTACATATATTTTATTACAAATTTACCTTATTTTATGTTTATTTTGTATATTTATTTCATTCAATTTTAAATTATTTAATGTGTATATTTGTATTTGTATTTAGGTTATTTTATATGTGTTTTCTATATATATTTTCATCCAAAATACATTATTTTATTGTTATTTTCTTAATTTAACTCGATACGAATTTAGATTATTTCATAGGTATTTTGTATACATATTTTTATACTCATTTACATTATCTAATGTGTGTTTTGTATATATTTTTTTATGCAAACTAATTTTATGTGCATTTTTGTACATATATTTTTATAGAAACTTAAAACGTTATTTTATGTTTATTTTGTATATGTTTTCTCATACAAATTTACATTATTTAATTAGTTTTTTGTTTATTTATTTTGATACGAATGACTTGATTATTTGTGTATTTTGTAAATATTTTTTTTTATACGTATTTACATTACTTAATGTGTATTTTGTTTATATATTTTTTTACAAATTTACGTTATTATATGTGTATTTGTTAAAAATATTTTGATACAAATTTACATTATTTATGTGTATTTCGCTTATGTATTTCAATACAATTTTTTTTTATTGTATGTGCCTTTTGTATATTTATTTTGATACAAATTTAATTATTTTATGTGTATTTTTGTATATATATTTTTAAACAAATATGCGTTATTATATGGGTATTTTGCATCTTTATTTTCATACAAATTTACAGTATTTTATTGATAGTATGTTTATTTATTTTGATACGATTTTACGTTATTCTGTGTATTTTGTATACATATTTTTAGACATATTTACATTATTTCATGTATATTTTGTACATATATTTTATGGAAATTTACGTTATCTTATGTGTATTTGTTTATATAGTTTCATACAAATTTACATTATTTTATGTGTATTTTGTATACGTATTTCAATAAAAATTTGACTAATTTCATGTGTATTTTGCATATCTATTTTCAAAAAAAAAAAAATATTTTTGTGTATTTTTGTATATATTTTTATACAATTTTTTGTTATTTTATTTGTATTTTGTATATATATTTTCCTACAAATATACATTCTTTTAGAGGAAATTTTGTTTATTTATTTTGATACGAATTTACATTATTTTATATGTAATTTGTATATATATTTTTCTATGTATTTACATTATTTACTGTGTATTTTGTATATATATTTTCATAAAAATTTACGTTATTTTATTGTGTGTATTCGTATATATTTTGATACAAATTTACTTTATTTTATGTGTTTTTTGCATATATATTTCAATAAAAATCTACCTTATTGTATGTGTATTTTGTATATTTATTTTAATACAAATTTAATTATTTTATGTGTATTTTTGTATATATATTTTTTTTAAATATGAGTTATTTTATGGGTATATTGCATCTTTAATTTTATAAATTTTTACATTACGTACATATAAAATAATACAAATTTAATTATTCTATGGTAAATTTGTTTCAAAATATATATATACGAATACACATAAAATAACGTTGATTTCTATAGGAATATATTTACAAAATACACACTAAATGATGTAAATACGTATAAAAATATATATACAAAATACACATTAAATACTGTAAATTCGCGTGAAAATAAATAAACAAAATATCAATAAAAGAATGTGTGTTTGTCTGAAAATAGATATACAAAATACACATAAAATAACCTAAATTTGTATCAAAGTATATACAAAAATACACAAAAATATTTAAAATTTGTATGAAAATAAATATACAAAATACACATAAAATTAGGTAGATTTGCATTGAAATATATATACAGAATACACATAAAATAATGTAAATTTGAATGAAAAGACATAAACAAATACACTTAAAATAACGTAAATTTGTATAAAAAAAATATATACAAAACACAAATAGAATAATGTAAAATCGTATCAAAATAAATACACAAAATATTAATAAAATAATGTAAATTTGTATGAAAATAAAGAGGCAAAATACCCATAAAATAACGCATTTTTTTTATTTAAAAAATATATATACCAAAATACACATAAAAAAATTAAATTTGAATTAAAATAAATATATAAAAAACACATACAATAAGGTAAATTTGTATTGAAATAGATATGCAAAATACATATAAAACAATATAAATTTGTTTCAAAATATATATACGAATAGAAATAAAATAACGTAGATTTCTCTAAGAATATATATACAAAATACACATAAAATGAAGTAAATACGTATAAAAAAATGTATACAAAATACACATAAAATAATGTAAATTCGTATCAAAATAAATATACAAAATACCAATTAAAGAATTTGTAGTTGTATAAATATAAATATACAAAATACACATAAAATAACGTAAATTTATATAAAACTATATACAAAAATACACAGAAGCATTTTAATTTGTATGAAAATAGATATACAAAATAAGTTAAATTCGTTTCAAATTCAATAAACATAATTCAGATAAAAGAACGTATATTTGTAGAAAAAATAAATATACAAAATACACAAAAAATAACGAAAATTTGTATGAAAATATATAAAAAAATAAACAAAAATAATTTCAATTTGTATGAAAATTAATATACAAAATACACATATATTTTGTAAATCTATTTTCACACAAATTTAATTACTTTTTTTGTATTTTTGCATATAGTTTTATATAAATTTACGTTATTTTATTTGTATTTTGTATATTTATATTTATACAATACACATTCTTTTATTAGTATTTTGTTTATTTATTTTCATACGAGTTTACATTATTTTATGTGTATTTTGTATACCTTTTTTTATACGTATTTACTTCATTTTATGTGTATTTTGTATATTTATTTTCATAGAAATCTACGTTATTTTATGTGTATTCGTATATATATTTTGAAAAAATTTACATGATTTTATATGTATTTTGCATATCTATTTCAATACAAATTTACCTTATTGTATGTGCATTTTGTATATTTATTTTAATACAAATCCAAATATTTTATATGTGTCTTGGTATATATTTAAAAAAAAATGCGTTATTTTATGGGTATTTTACATCTTAATGTTCATACAAATCTACATTATTTTATTAATATTCTGTGTATTTATTTTGATACGATTTTATATTATTCTATTTGTGTTTTGTATATATTTTTTTATACATATTTACATTATTTAATGTGTATTTTGTATATCTATTTGATACAAATTTACGTTATTTTAAGTGTACTTGTTTATATATTTTCATTCAAATTTACATTATTTTATGTGTATATTGTATATCTAGTTTCATACAAATACACATTCTCTTATTGATATTTTGTTTATTTATTTTGACGCGAATTTACATTTTTTAATGTGTATTTTATATATATATTTTTATACGTGTTTACATCATTTGATGTGTATTTTGTATATATATTTCTATAGAAATCTACATTGATTTATGAGTATTCGTATATAGATTTTGAAATAAATTTACACTGTTTTATGTGTATTTTGCATATTTTTTCAATACAAATTTACCTTATTGTATATGCATTTTGTATATTAATTTTAATACAAATTTAATTATGCTATATGTATTTTTGTATATGTATTTTTATAAAAATATGCTTTGTTTTATCGGTATTTTGCATTTTTATTTTCATACAAATTTACATTTTTTTATTTATATTCTATTTATTTTTTTAAAAACAATTTTACATTATTCTATGTGTATTTTGTATATCTATTTTTATACGTATTTACTTAATTTTATGTGTATTTTGTATATATATTTTCTATAGAAATCTACGTTATTTTATGTGTATTCGTATATATATTTTGAAACAAATTTACATTGTTTTATATGTATTTTTGCATATCTCTTTCAATAAAAGTCTACCTTATTGTATGTGCATTTTGTATATTTATTTCAATACAGATTTAAATATTTTATGTGTATTTTGGTATATATATTTTTATAAGAAATGCGCTATTATATGGGAATTTTTTTTCTTTATTTTCATACAAATTTACTTTATTTTATTAATATTCGGTGTATTTATTTTGATACGATTTCACATTATTCTATTTGTTTTTTGTATATATATTTTTTTATACATATTTACATTATTTAATGTGTATCTTGCATATATATTTCATACCAATTTATTATCTATTATTTATTTTCATACAAATACTCATTCTTTTTATGATATCTTGTTTATTTATTTTGACACGAATTTACAAAGATATGTATTTTGTATATATATATTTTTATACGTATTTACATAATTTCATGTGTATTTTGTATATATATTTCAATAGAAATCTACGTTATTTTATGTGTATTCGTATATATATTTTGAAACAAATTTACTCTGTTTTATATGTATTTTTGAATATCTCTCTCATTACATATTTACCTTACTGTATATGCATTTTGTATATTTATTTCAATACAAAGTTAAATATTTTATGGGAATTTATATATATATTTTTATAAAAAATGCCCTATTTTATGGGAATTTTGCATCTTTCTTTTTCATACAAATTTACATTATTTTATTGATATTCTGTGTATTTATTGATAGGATTTTACATTATTCTATTTCTTTTTTGTATATATTTTTTTATACACATTTACATTATTTAATGTGTATCTTGCATATATATTTGATACAAATTTACGTTATTTTAAGTGTATTTGTTTATATATTTTCATTTAAATTTGCATTATTTTATGTGTATTTTGTATATGTATTTTAATACAAATTTACCTAATTATATTTGTATTTTGTATATTTCTTTCCATACAAATTTTAAATATTTTTGTATTTTTTTGTATATAGTTTTATACAAATTTAGGTTATTTTATGTACGCATTTACAATATTTAATGTGTGTTTTGTATATATATTTTTATGCAAATTTACTTTATTTTATGTGCATTTTTGTACATATATTTTTTTTTTGAAATTTGCGTTATTTTATGTATATTTGTATATGTTTTCTCATACAAATTTACATTATTTTATTGCTATTTTGTTTATTTATTTTGATACGAATGAAAATAGATATACAAAATATACATGAAATAAGATAAATTTGTATTGAAATATATATACAAAATACATAAAATAATGTAAATTTGTATCAAAATATTTTAACAGATGCGCATAAAATAACGTAAATTTGTTTTAAAATATACAAAATACACATTAAATAATGTAAATATGTATAAAAAAATATATACAAAAACAAATAGAATAATGTAAAATCGTATCAAAATAAATACACAGAATATTAATAAAACAATGTAATTTTGTATGAAAATAAAGATGCAAAATACCCATTAAATAATGCATTTTTTATAAAAATATATATACCAAAATACACATGAAAAAATGAATTTGTATTAAAAAAAATATACAAAATACACATACAATAAGGTAAATCTGTATTGGAATAGATATGCAAAATACATATAAAACAATGTAAATTTGTTTCAAAATATATATATACGAATACACATAAAATAACGCAGATTTGTATAAAAATATATATACAAAATACACATAAAATGAAGTAAATACGTATAAGAAAATGTATACAAAATCCACATAAAATAAAGTAAATTCGTATAAAAATAAATAAACAAAATACCAATAAAAGAATGTGTATTTGTATAGATATAAATATACAAAATACACATAAAATAACGTAAATTTGTATTAAACTATATACAAAAATACACAGAAGTAATTAAATTCGTATGAAAATAGATATACAAAATACAGATAAAATAAGCTAAATTTGAATTGAAATGTATATACAAAATACATTAAATAATGTAAATTTGTATCAAAATATTTATAAAAATACATATAATAATAACGTAAATTTGTTTAAAAATATAGAAACAAAATACACATTAAGTAATGTAAATACGTATAAAAAATATGTACAAAATACACATATAATCATGTAATTCGTATCAAACTAAATAAACAAAATATCAATAAACTAATGTAAATTTGTATGAGAAAACATATACAAATACATATAAAATAACGCTAATTTCTATTAAAAAATATATGTCCATAAATGATAGTAAAATAAAGTAACTATGGATAAAAATATATATACAAAACACACATTAAATAATGTAAATGCGTACATAAAATAACCTAAATTTGTATAAAACTATATACAAAAATACACAAAAATAATTTAAATTTGTATGAAAAGAAATATACAAAATACACATAAAATTAGGTTAATTTGTATTGAAATACATATACAAAATACACATAAAATAATGTAAATTTGAAAGAAAATATATAAACAAATACACATATAATAACGTAAATTTGTATGAAATATATATACAAAATGCACACATGTTATTTAATGTGTATTTGTATATATATTTTCATACAAATTTATATTATTTTATGTGTATTTTTTCATATATTTCATTACAAATTTACCATATTTTATGTTTATTTTGTATATTTATTTCATTCAATTTTAAATTATTTTATGTGTATATTGGTATTTGTATTTAGGTAATTTTATGTGTATTATGTATATATATTTTCATCCAAAATTACATTATTTTATTGGTATTTCTTAATTTAATTCGATACGAATTTAGATTATTTCATAGGTATTTTGTATACATATTTTTATACTCATTTACATTATCTAATGTGTGTTTTGTATATATATTTTTATGCAAATTAATTTAATGTTCATTTTTTTACATATATTTTTATAGAAATTTGCGTTATTTTATGTATATAGTTTTATTTAAATTTACGTTATTTTATGTGCATTTTGAACATTTATATTTATACAAATACACATTCTTTTATTGGTATATTGTTTATTTACATTTATACGAATTTATATTATTTTATGTGTATTTTGTATACATTTTTTTATACGTATTTACTTAATTTTATGTGTATTTTGTATATGTATTTTTATAGATATCTACGTTATTTTATTTGTATTCGTATATATATTTTGAAACAAATTTATATGTATTTTGGTATATATATTTTTATAAAAAATGCGTTATTTTAAGGCTATTTTGCATCTTTATTTTCTTACAAATTTACATTATTTTATTAAAATTCTGTGTATTTATTTTGATACGATTTTACATTATTCTATTTGTGTTTTGTATATATTTTTTTTATACATATTTACATTATTTAATTAGTATTTTGTATATATATTTGATACAAATTTACGTTATTTTAAGTGTATATGTTTATATATTTTCATTCAAATTTTCATTATTTTATGTGTATTTTGTATATGTATTTCAATACAAATTTACCTAATTTTATGTGTATTATGTATATTTATATTCATACAAATTTAAATTATTTTTGTGTATTTTTGTATATAGTTTTATACAAACCTAGGTTATTTTATGAGTATTTTGTATATCTATTTTCATACAAATACACATTCTTCTATTGATATTTTGTTTATTTATTTTGACGAGAATTTAAATTATTTAATGTGTATTTTGTATATATCATTTTATACGTATTTACATCATTTCATGTGTACTTTTGTATATATATTTCTATAGAAATCTACGTTATATTATGTGTATTCGTATATAGATTTTTAAACAAATTTACACTTTTATGTGTATTTTGCATATTTTTTTAATACAAATTTACCTTATTGTATATGCATTTTGTATATTAATTTTAATACAAATTTAATTATTTTATGTGTATTTTTGTATATGTATTTTTATAAAAATATGCTTTATTTTATGGGTATTTTGCATCTTTATTTTCATACAAATTTACGTTATTTTATTGATATTGTGCTCATTCATTTTGATACGATTTGACATTATTCTATGTGTATTTTGTATATATTTTTCATACAAATTTACGTTATTTTATGTGTATTTGTTTATATATTTTGACACAAATTTACAATATTTTATGGGTATTTTGTATATATATTTAAAAAGAAATTTACCTAGTTTTATGTGTATTTTGAATATCTATTTTCATAAAAACTCCAATTATTTTTATGTATTTTTGTATATATTTCAATACAAATTTTAGTTATGTTATGTGTATTTTGTAAATTTATTTTCATTCAAATATATATTATTTTATTGGTATTTTGTTGATTTATATTGATACGAATTTACATTATTTTATATGTACTTTTTATATATATTTTTATACGCATTTACATTATTTAATATTTATTTTGAATATATAATTTTATACAAATTCATGGTATTTTATGTGTATTTGTATATATATTTTCATATAAATTTACATTATTTTATTACAAATTAACCTTATTTTATGTTTAATTTGTATGTGTATTTTGTACATTTATATTTATACAAATACACATTCTTTTATTGTTATTTTGTTTATTTATTTTGTTTCGAATTTATATTATTTTATGTGTATTTTGTATATATATTTTTATAGAAATCTACGTTATTTTATGTGTATTTGTATATATATTTTGAAACAAATTTACATTGTTTTATATGTATTTTTGCATATCTCTTTCAATAGAAGTTTACCTTATTTTATGTGTATTTTGTATATTTATTTAAATACAAATTGAAATATTTTATGTGTATTTTAGTATATATATTTTTATAAGAAATGCGCTATTTGATGGGAATTTTGCATCTTTATTTTCATACAAATTTACATTATTTTATTAATATTCGGTGTATTTATTTTGATACGATTTTACATTATTCTATTTGTTTTTTGTATTTATTTTTTTATACATATTTACATTAGTTAATGTGTATCTTGCATATATATTTCATACAAATTTGTTATCTATTATCTATTTTCATACAAATACACATTCTTTTCATGATATTTTGTTTATTTATTTTGACACGAATTTACATTACTTAATATGTATTTTATATATATATATATATATATATATATATATATATATATATATATATATATATATATATATATATATATATATATATATATATATATATATATATATTTTTTTTTATACGTATTTACATAATTTCATGTGTATTTTGTATATATATTTCTATAGAAATCTACGTTATTTTATGTGTATTCGTATATATATTTTGAAACATATTTACACTGTTTTATTTGTATTTTGCGTTTTTTTTCAATGCAAATTTACCTTATTGTATGTGTGCATTTTGTATATTAATTTTAATACAAATTTAATTATTCTATGTGTATTTTTGTATATGTATTTAAAAAAAATATGCTTTATCTTATGGGTATTTTGCATCTTTATTTTCATACAAATTTAAATTATTTTATTGATATTCTGTGTACTTATTTTGATACGATTTTACATTATTCTATGTATAACAAAAATAAATACAGAATACACAAAAATATATATGCAAAATACATATAAACAATGTAAATTTGTTTCAAAATATATATACGAATACACATGAAATAAGGTAGATTTCTATAAAAAATATATATACAAAATACACATTAAATTAAGTAAATCCGTATAAAAAGTGTATACAAAATACATATAAAATAATGTAAATTAGTATCAAAATAAATAAACAAAATACCAATAAAAGAATGTGTATTTGTATATATATATATATATATATATATATATATATATATATATATATATATATATATATATATATATATATATATATATATATATATATATATATATATATATATATATATATATATATATATATATATATATATATATATATATATATATATATATATATATATATATATATACAAAATACACATTAAATAATATAAATTTGTTTAAAACTATACAAAATACACATGAAATGATGTAAATACGTATAAAAATATATATACAAAATACACATTAAATAATGTAAATTCGCGTCAAAATAAATAAACAAAATATCAATAAAAGAATGTGTATTTGTATGAAAATAGATATACAAAATTCACATAAAATAACCTAAATTTGTAACAAACTATATACAAAATACACAAAAATATTTTAAATCTTTATGAAAATAAATATACAAATTACACATAAAATTAGGAAAATTTGTATTGAAATACATATGCAAAATACACTTAAAAAAATGTAAATTTGAATGAAAATACATAAACAAATACACTTAAAATAACGTAAATTTGTATAAAAAAAATATATACAAAACACAAATAGAATAATGTAAAATCGTAACAAAATAAATACACAGAATATTAATAAAATAATGTAAATTTGTATGAAAATAAAGAGGCAAAATACCCATAAAATAACGCATTTTTTTTTATTTATAAAAATATATATACCAAAATACACACACAAAAAAAATTGTATTAAAATAAATATATAAAAAACACATAGATATGTAAAATACTTATAAAACAATGTAAATTTGTTTCAAAATATATTTACGAATACACAATAAATAACGTAGATTTCTAAAAAAATATATATACAAAATACACATAAAATGAAGTAAATACGTATAAAAAAATGTATTCAAAATACACATAAAATAATGTAAATTTGTATCAAAATAAATAAACAAAATACCAATAAAAAAATGTGTATTTCTATAAATATAAATATACAAAATACACATACAATAACGTAAATTTATATAAAACTATATAAAAAAATACACTGAAGTAATAAATTTGTATGAAAATAGATATACAAAATAAGGTAAATTCGTATCAAATTCAATAAACAAAATTCAGATAAAACAACGTATATTTGTAGAAAAATAAATATACAAAATACACATAAAATAACGAAAATTTGTTTGAAAATATATATAAAATAAACAAAAAATAATTTCAATTTGTATGAAAATAGATATACAAAATACACAAATAATTATTTAAATTTGTCTTTAAATACATGTACAAAAAACACATAAAATAATGTAAATTTGTAAGAAATTAAAACAAATACACATAAAATAACGTACATTTGTATAAAAAAAAAAATATATATATATATATATATATATATATATATATATATATATATATATATATATATATATATATATATATATATATATATATATATATATATATATATATATATATATATATATATAAATATAAAATACATATAGAATAATGTAAAATCGTATGAAAATAAAAACACTGAATATCAATAAAATAACGTAAATTTGTATGAAAATAAAGGTGCAAAATACCCATAAAATTAAGCATATTTTTAAAAAAATATATATACAAAAATACACATTCAATAACTAAAATTGTATTAAAATTAATATGCAAAATGCACATACAATAAGGGAATTTTTTTTTTTAAATATGCAAACTACACATAAAACAATGTAAATTTGTTTCAAAATATATATACGAATACACATAAAATAACGCAGATTTATATAAAAATATATATACAAAATGCACTTGAGATGCTGTAAATACGTATCAAAATATATATACAAAATAGACATTAAATAAAGTAAATTCGTGTCAAAATAAATAAACAAAATATCATTACAAGAATGTGTATTTGTATGAAAATACATATACAAAATACACATAAAATAAGGTTAATTTGTATAAAACTTTGTAAATTTGTATGAAAATATATAAAAAAATACACATAAAATAATGTAAATTTGGATAAAATATATATACAAAATATACATTAAATAATGTAAATATGTATAAAAATATATATACAAAATACACATAGAATAATGTTAAATCGTATCAAAATAAATAAACAGAATATCAATTAAAGAATGTAAATTTGTTTGAAAATAAAGATGCAAAATAACCATATAATAACGCATATTTGCATAAAAATATAAATACAAAAATACACATGAAATAGTTAAATTCGTATTGAAATAACTATACAATAAAGTAAGTTTGTATTGAAATAGATATGTAAAATACACATCAATAATGAAAATATACATACAAAATACACATAAACTTATGTAAATAGTAAAACATATATATGTCAAATACACCTAAAATAATGTAAATTCGTATCAAAATAAATAAACAAAATTCCGATGAAAGAACATATATTTGTAGGAAAATAAATATTCAAAATATACATAAAATAACGAAAATTTGTATAAAAATTTATACAAAAAACAAAACAAAAATAATTTCATTTTAATTAATAACCTTTCTCCTACCGACTATAGAAACCGTTTTATTTTTTCTAATTTCTCTTTACATATGACAGTTGTTGTCTCAGTGAACCTATTGATATGATTTGATTACAAATATCATATCCCGTTATCAAATTACGTAATGTTCCATTTAAGGAACATTTTATGAAATGCTTTTTTGACCAACCAAAAAGTTACAAAATCATAAATTCTCATTGAAATTCATATACAGGTTGAAAAGAAAATGGATCTATTTAGTTATTGACTCTATTTGGAGTGGTACATTTCAAAACACTGCTTTCCCCTTTCTGTATGTAAGCGAACACCACACTTCTTACACATATTTTTTGTGTTTTTCTGACAAACCTTACATCTACCCTGTGTAGTTGTACCCAGCATATGATTTATCCCATCATATCGAACCTCTCCTGGAAGTGCAGCAGTACTGCTAGGTCTCGGAGGATGAGCTATGTCTACTTTGAGTAGACACAGTGGCAAAAAGTGGCCAATACCATTTTTTACCACGGATCGTGGGACGGTAAGTTTCAGAAAGCCGATCCATAAGGTCGACTCCACCCATTCCTTTATTGTAGGAGTTTATGAGATGTGGCTGTGTTACCTCTTTTTCACCTCCTTTTACACGTCGCTTTACTTTATGGATGGGGTTGTGTGTTTCCCAGTTGCTGGCAACAGCAAACACTGAGTTGTCGTTTCACTTAGCAACATATACTTTCCCATCACTACAGTAGTCATATGTACCCCTTCCCTTCTTTTGTAGATCTTTTGTACTAGTAATTGCTTTAGTTGCACCAGCTGTTCTGTTTTCTCGGACAGTGCCAGTTGCTTTCATCTTCCTGTTAGCTAATGAAAAAGAAGCACCAACCTCATTGGTTCGAAAATAATGAAAAAGAAGCACCAACCACATTAGAGTGCGGTGAAATATGTTTATTCTGATACCCTCCAGTGTTTTATAAATGGAACATCCATTTTTTTTGAAGAGAAATGATGTGTCAATTACAAGATTTATTATTTTTTCCTTCCTAATAGTAATATCTCAATCATCATCTATGAAATGATATAAAAAAATCCTACTTCTAGTGAAGGACATTTAGTGCATTCCATTTTGTATGTTGTGATGTTAAATAGCTGTTTTTTCTCCATATTCGTTCGCTTACTAAATTTTTGCAAAACTATAAAAGCTCAAATTTGCTACTGATACAGGCAAATTGGTGCTTCATCTAAATGCAGGTACATTAAATATGACAATAGTTGTCAATGAGATAATGAACGAAGCTTCGAAACCCTATGTTCCATATAGGGAACACTGGAAGGAAAAATACAAAATACACATATAATTAGTTAAATTTGTTTTTAAATACATGTACAAAATACATATAAAATAATGAAAATTTTTATGAAATGAAAACATATAAACATAAAATAACGTACATTTGTATAAAATATACATACAAAATACACATAGAATAATGTAAAATTGTTTAAAAAAAAATAAACAGAATATCAATATAATAATATAAATTTGTATGAAAATAAAGATGCAAAATACATATAAAATAAAGCATATTTTTATAAAAATACATATAGAAAAATACACTTAGAATAATTAAATTTGTATTAAAATTAATATACAAAATGCATACGGTATACAATAAGGTAAATTTGTATTGAAATAGATATGCAAAATACACATAAATAATGTAAATTTGTATCAAAATATATATACGAATACACATAAAAAAGAGTAGATTTCTATGAAAATATACATAAAAAATACATATAAAATGATGTAAGAAAGTATAAAAATATATATACCAAATACACCTAAAATAATTTAAATTCGAATCAAAATAAATAAACAAAATTCCGATGAAAGAACGTATATGTATAGGAAAATAAATATAGAAAATACACATAAAATACCGAAAATTTGTATAAAAATATATACAAAAAGAAACCCACAACAATAATTTCAATTTGTATGAAAATAGATAAACAAAATACACATATAATTAGTTAAATTTGTATTTAAATACATGTCCAAAATACACATAAAATAATGTAAATTTGTATGAAATGAACACAAATACACATAAAATAACGATCATTTGTATGAAATATATAAACAAAATACACATGGAATAATGTAAAATCGCATCAAAATATATACACAGAATATCAATAAAATAATATAAATTTGTATAAAAATAAAGATGCAAAATAACCATAAAATTAACCATATTTTTATAAAAATACAAATACAAAAATACACATAGAATAATTAAATTTGTATTAAAATTAATATACAAAATGCAGATACAATAAGATAAATTTGTATTGAAAAAATATGCAAAATACACATAAAACAGTGTAAATTTGTTTCAAAATATATATATGAATACACATAAAATAACGTAGATTTCTATAGAGATATATATACAAAATACACATGAAATGATTTAAATACGTATAAAAATATATATACAAAATACACATTAAATAATGTAAATTCGCGTCAAAATAAATAAACAAAATATCAATAAAAGAATGTGTATTTGTATGAAAATAGCTATACAAAATACACATAAAATAACCTAAAATTATATAAAACTATTTACAAAAAATACACAAAAATAATTTAAATTTCTATGAAAATAAATAAACAAAATACACATAAAACTAGCTAAATTTGTATTGAAATACATATAAAAAATAAACATAAAATATTGTAAATTTGAATAAAATACATAAACAAATACACTTAAAATAACGTAAATTTGTATAAATGTTTTTTTTTTTTACAGCAAAGGAGACAGTTCAAGGGCACACAAAAAGCAAACATTAATAAAAAAAAAAGCCCGCTACTCACTGTTCCTAAAAAGAATCAAAAGAGGTGGCCGAAAGATAGGTCAGTTTCGGGAGGAGAGCTGTCCTGATACCCTCCTCTTGAAAGAGTTTAAGTCGTAGGCAGGAGGAAATACAGATGAAGGAAGAGTGTTCCAGAGTTTACCAGCGTGAGGGATGAAAGAGTGAAGATGCTGGTTATCTCTTGCATAAGGGGTTTGGACAGTATAGGGATGAGCATAAGTATAAAGTCGAGTGCAGCGGGGCCGCGGGAGGGGGGGAGGCATGCAGTTAGCAAGTTCAGAAGAGCAGTCAGCGTGGAAATATCGATAGAAGATAGAAAGAGAGGCAACATTGCGGCGGAATTTAAGAGGTAGAAGACTATCAGTATGAGGAGGAGAGCTGATGAGACGAAGAGCCTTAGCCTCCACTCTGTCCAGAAGAGCTGTGTGAGTGGAGCCCCCACACATGAGATGCATACTCCATACGAGGGCGGACAAGGCCCTGTATATGGACAGCAACTGTGCAGGGAGAAGAACTGGCGGAGACGGTACAGAACGCCCAGCCTCGAGGAAGCTGATTTAGTAAGAGATGAGATATGAAGTTTCCAGTTGAGATTTTGAGTTAAGGATAGACCGAGAATGTTTAGTGTTGAGGAAGGTGATAGCTGGGTGTTGTCAAAGAATAGGGGATAGTTGTTTGTAAGATTGTGTCGAGTGGATAGGTGGTGTAACTGTGTTTTGAGGCGTTGAAGGACACCAGGTTCTTCTTGCCCCAATCGGAAATAATAGTAAGGTCTGAGGCTAAGCGTTCTGCAGTCTCCAGCCTTGAGTCGTTAAGTTCCTGAAGGTGGGTCTTCTAAAAGAAGTTGAATAATGAAGAGTGGAATCATCGGCGTAGGAATGTATATGACAGTTCGGTTTTGAAAGAAGATCATCAATGAACAACAGAAAAGAGTGGAGATAGGACAGAACCCTGTGGGACACCACTGTTAATAGATTTAGGGGAAGAACAGTGACCGTCTACCACGGCAGAAATAGAACGGTCAGAGAGGAAACTGGAGATAAAGGTACAGAGAGAAGGATAGAAACCGTAGGAGGGTAGTTTAGAAACCAAAGATTTGTGCCAGACCCTATCAAAAGCTTTTGATATGTCCAGCGCAATAGCAAAAGTTTCACCGAAACGGCTAAGAGAGGATGACCAAGAGTCAGTTAAGAAGGCTAGGAGATCACCAGTAGAACGCCCCTTGCGGAACCCATACTGGCGATCAGATAGAAGGTCAGAAGTGGAAAGGTGCTTTTGAATCTTCCGGTTAAGGATTGATTCAAAAGCTTTAGATAGACAAGAAAGTAAAGCAATAGGACGGTAGTTTGAGGGATTGGAGCGGTCACCCTTCTTAGGTGGAGTAGGTAGGAAGACACCTACCGAACGGGCGCAAGCCACTCCCGGTGAGGTATATATGGGAGGTGAGAAGGGAGCTGAAGCCCTTCAAAGACCCTTCCCATGTCACACAAAGGAACACAAAGGAAGAACAAACAACAGCAGACCTGCTGGTCCTTTCGAGGTTGTTTGTGACAAGCTACACTAACTATCTAATCAAAGGTGGAAGATGAAGGACAGCAAAGGCGAAGGCTCCTCCCCACCCCCCCATCCCTCCAGCCAAAGCTGGCAGGAAAGGAAAAAGAACCATGCAGCATGGAAAAACTGCATGGAATTTATGTAGGAAAGAGGAAAGAACTATCATTTCTGCTACCACTAACCGGGCAATAAAAGCGGACAAGGACACCAGTATTCGAAAGAACTTAACGTTATTACGACAATGAGTAATATCTTAGTTGCTGGTTGGATTCAAAACACTTGTCTAATCTATTCTTGAAGGCCGTAACTGTTGTACTATCAACGACATCACAGGGTAGAGAGTTCCAAACATTAACAACTCGATTGAAGAAGAAGTGTTTAGCTTCGTGCGACGAGAATCTTTTACCACTTATCTTCAAATTGTGATTTCTTCTTGTTCTATTTGATCGATCAATTGTAAAGTAATCTTCCGCATTAATATCACTGAATCCTTTGAACATTTTAAACACTTCTATTAGATCGCCTCGCATTCTTCGTTTTGATAGGCTGAATAAATTTACTTCTTTAAGCCTTTGTTCATATGACAAATTTCTCAACCTAGGAATCATCTTTGTTACTCTTCGTTGGACCCGTTCCAACTTTTCTATGTCTTTTCTGTAGTAGGGAGACCAAAACTGTACACAGTACTCTAGACGGGTCGAACCAACGAATTATACAGTTTTAATATTACTTTTTCCGATTTATTATTAAAGACTCGTCCGATGAAGCCAACCAATTTGTTTGCAGTTTTAACTACCTCTGAACAATGCTGACCGGGCTTTAAATCGCTTGATATAGTGATTCCAAGATCCTTTCTTTACTTACTGCAGAAAGTTGTTTGCCATTCATTACGTACCGAACGCAATTGTTATTTTTCCGATGTGCAAATCTTTACATTTCTAAACGTTAAATTTCATTTTCCATTGATTGGACCAACGTGCAATTCGAGCTATATCTGATTGTAAAGCTTCTTCTTCTAGTATCGAAGTTACTTTACTAGAAATTTTTCAGACATCATCAAATTTTTATAATTTTCAAATTAGAACATAATCGATATAATTAACATAAATTAAGAAGAGCATGGGGCCAAGCACTGATCCTTGAGGTACGCCGCTTTTGACATCGAGCCAGTTAGATGTAACACCGTTTAGAACTACTCTGTTTCCGCTCAGAGAGCCAGTCCGCAAGCCAATTGTGAATGTTACCCGAGATACCGTGCGCCAGTAGTTTGCTGAGCAATCGTTGGTGGGGGACCTTATCAAATGCCTTTTGAAAATCCAGATATATGATATCTACTGATCTGCTTTCATCGAACACCTCAAAATATAGTGAAAAAATCAAGTAAGTTAGTCAAACACGAACGTTTACTACGGAAGCCATGTTGCGAATTATTTATTATATTATTTTCTTCGAAGAATTTCACCATATTGTCGCGAATGATAGTCTCCATTAACTTACAAACAATAGATGTCAGGCTAATTGGTCGATAGTTTCCTGGATGAGACTTGTCCCCCTTTTTGAAAATTGGTGTGACATTTGCAAGTTTCCAATCCGACGGAACTTTTCCAGCTGTTAAAGATTTATTGAATATGATGGAGAGCGGTTTACAAATTTGATGTTTGATTTCTTTTAAGACCCTAGGGGTAATTTTGTCTGGACCAGGAGCTTTGCTTACTTTAATCTTTTCAATTGTGCGTAAAATGTCACTTTCTACGATGAGCACGCCACTTAACATCTTTTCGGTCCTTCTAACCTCCAGCGGTTGAGGTGATGAACAATCGTCGGTAAATACAGATGCGAAAAAAGTTATTTAGGATTGTAGCCATTTCATTTTCATCGTTCGTGTGGTTACCATTTTCATTAGCAAGCGGTCCGATACCACGAGTGACTTTTTATTATTTAGGATTATATTTACTTGTTTCCGCTATATATTCTTCAAGATTTTTATTGCTTCGTTTTATTAATTTCTTGGTTTCGTGGCGAATTCTGTCCAACTCTAGTTTGTCAGCCTCACTCTGAGTTGATATGTATCTACTGTATACGCGTTTTTATGAGCTAGGCTATTTTGAATTTCGTTATTCCACCATTTGGGTTTCTTTTTAAAAGCTGAACGTCTGTTACGATAGGGTACGCATATGCTTATGGCATTGTTCAATATTGTGGTGAAGGCCCCCCAAGATTTATGAATATCTGTTTCCGCCGAGATTTCAGTCCAGTCAGAATTATTTAGAATTGATCGGAGTCTTACGAAATTCGCTCTCTGATAATCAGGCACCTTTTCTTTACTAGGAGTTACTTTACTTTCTTTCATATTGATGCTGAATGTGATTGTTCGGTGATCGCTAGAACTAAAAACTGGACCAACATTTACTTCGTTAACTAGATCAGCTGTCGTTGAAAAGATAAGGTCAAGTATATTATTTTTCCGAGTCGGTTCTTGAACGTGTTGATGTAAATCACTTTCTAGTAAATTTGTGTACAGGTCGAGCCCTGTATGACAGTTCAACGGTTCACCCCATCTTTTCACTGGCAAGTTAAAGTCCCCAACAATTACTGCCTCGCAACTGCTACTTGTTTCTAATAATAATTCACTTAATGCGTGGTCGATATCAAGAGTCTGCCTTGGCGGTCTGTAGATAAGTCCAATTACTATTTTACGAGATTTATTTTTAATTTCAATGAAGACCGTGTCTACATTGGTTATAATATCTGTTTTCACGGATACTGGATGGAGAGAGTTGTGGATATATAAGATAACGCCTCCACCCTGTCTGTTCTCTCTTTCATGACTAAAAATGGTATAATCCGGTAATCTATATTCCGCAATGAAATCTCTATTTGAAGTGTCTATCCAAGATTCTGTGCCCCGATGATGTGATAATGATTTGTAGCTGCGAGGACTTCTAAGTCTTCAAATTTGTTACGTAGGCTACGAGCGTTTACATAGCAAGCTTTAATGTGATTCGAGTCGGGAGTTTTGCGGGTTGAGTGCACCCTTACGGTGGAGCTGCTGGTGTTCTCGCCTCCGCGTTTTTTGGCTTTCGAAGAGCCACTTGGTCACAGAGCAGCCTCCCGAAACGGGCTGCTCCAACAGGGTTTAAGTGAATGCCATCAGGAAGGAACAAGTCCGAATCGTAGTAAAAATTGTTCCACAAGTTAGCGAACTGGACGTTTTCTTGTGAGCAAAGGGACTGAAGTCTGTTGTTTGTGCTGAAGGCCTTATTGTAAAAGCTAGATTCGGCACCGACCCTCGGGAGGATTCCTGAGATTATGATGTTACTGGCATCCGTTTTACGTTTATACTGCTTGATCATGCGGCGGTATTTCTCAAGCAGTTCCTCAGAAAGGGTTGTCTTTACGTCATTTGTCCCCGCGTGAATGACAAAGAGGGTGTTTCGGTCGGCATTTCTCGTGACATCATCGCACGCTGCGGTGATGTCGTCCAGTCTGGCACCTGGATAGCAGTAACGTTTTCTGCGGCCGTTTGATGAACGACCACAGAACTCAACCAGCTGGCCACGCACCATGGAGTCCCCAACTAGGCGAGTCTCGAACTCATCCTCCATGGTGTCTGCCAGCACCTGGAACCTATTGAAGGTAGTGGGGTCAGTAAATCCTTGGTTGCCTGCTTCGGTTTGGCTCCATTCCTTACAGGTTGGAACCCGACATCCTGTGAAGCAGGAAGAGAAGCGTTAAGTGGGGCAGGCTGGAAGTTGTCCTGTGAGGCAGGCTGGGAGTTAGCCTGTGAAGCAGGCTGGGGTTAGCCTGTGAGGCAGGCTGGGGTCAGCCTGTGAGGCAGGCTGGCGGTTGTTCTGTGAGGCAGGCCGGGGTTAGCCTGTGAGGCAGGCTGGGGTTAGCCTGTGAGGCAGGCTGGGGTTAGCCTGTGAGGCAGGCTGGGGTTATCCTGTGAGGCAGGCTGGGAGTCAACCTGTGAGGCAGGTAACACGTCCTCCCGTGAAGCAGGAGGGTCGTCTGGAGAGGCACAGTCTCAGTGGAGGCCTCTCCACCATCGATAGTGGAGTCACTGCCACATTTGTTAAAACAAATTCCTGAAGGGCTACAAATTTCTTTTCAAGATCATTGTGCTTGACTTTCCACTCAGTCACAGCCTTCTGTAGATGTAATCTTTGAACGCAGAGGCGGCAAGTTTTACTCAGCTGGAAGAACTGAGCTGCAAAACGTCCGGGACAGACGTCACACTTAAGGTTCGAAGGCATTGTTAGAATTTTAAGCGAGTTAACAGTTTGGGCAAATATTAAAAGCGCTTTCGAAATACTTTAAATTGTGACCATAAATTGAATTGTATAAAAATTGTGCATGGAAATTAGATACTGCTGTGTTAGATGCCTCCAACACTGGGAGTTCGCTCCCACAGGGTCTTGAAAACGCCTCAAAGACCAATCGCTTGTCCTGAGCCTCGGTCACGAGAGAGACTTTCACAACCCGGCGCTTTTCAGCTATTGTCCTCGAAGTTTTGTCCCATAGCACGGGGACGTAGTCACACAGAGCAGAGCTGGCAAGGAGGAGGAACCAGCAATTCGTTCCCACTTTCCGAAACGTCTAACCCAACTCTGCGACCCTTTCGAGGCCTGGCCAGTGGCACCTGTCACCAGGTGTTCTCCACCAACTCTAGAGAGTATCAGACGCCCTTCCTGAGAGACCAAAAGACTGAAATATTCCTTGAGTATAAGAAAAACCCTCAGAAACTCCACCTAGAAGCCGGGAGGTACAACCTCAAATGGCCCACGGAAGACATCTCTTTCAGGAGAAAACAAGAACCAGCTGTTATGCAGAATAGAGATGGGAGTACCGTCGACAGAGGGGAGGGACGGGGAGCTCACACCGACAACTGGTTCCCAGGGAGGCTTTTATTAGTGTAGAGGTCGCCACACTCCTCTACACCGCAGGCCTAAATAATTAGGCACGGTCCAGCTGACTAGGACCCTGGAACTCCAGCCATTGTCTCATAAAGAGATCCTCTGCCTGCAGTCCAATCCACCACTGCTGCTGCCCAGAGGCTTCACCGTGACCCTGGCACGGGAGACAGATCAGGTATTACACCTTGTCCAAGGGTGACCTTAGACTATGCAGGGCAGGGACGTCTAGTTCCCTGAGGTGAAAACAATTCACCCGCATACCAGGTCCTCACTAACCGTTTCCCTATTGTCTCACCAACACCGGAGAGTAGTTCAGCATGCTCTCTAAAGACAGATCCTCTCTTTATCCACACCACACTACATTCTCATAACATATACACCTTTTCCCAAAATTAAAATTTCAAAATGGCGCACATACACCAAGCCTCGGAGTCCCCGCCTGGGGGGAGGGGGGGGGCCACAAATTCCCCCAGGGAGGACTCCCCTTCTGGCTGCCGACCCGAGAGGTGTCTTGATAACTCCTCGAACCTCTTTCTTCTCAATTTCTGCAACATTCGCGGTCTTCGCTCTAATTTTCATTCTGTGGAACATCATCTCTCCTCCTCTAAACCTCACCTTCTCTTCCTTACCGAAACACAGGTTTCTGAGGCTACTGACAGCAATCTCTACTCTGTTCCCTCCTACTATCTCTATCCTAAATTTCAATCCAAAGCTGGATGTTGCGCCTACGTGCGCAACGACATCACTTGCTCTCGTGCCCACGACCTTGACTCTTCTGAATTTTCCACCATCTGGTTAAGACTTCACTGTCATTCTATTACTAAATACATCTGTGCTGTTTATCTCTCACCTAACTCTACCAACTATGTAAAATTCTTTGACTATTTGAATTCTAAAGTTGAGCACATCTTGACCCACTCTCCCTTCGCTGAAATCTCCATCCTAGGAGATTTCAATGTTCACCACCAGCTTTGGCTTTCATCCTCTTTCACTGACCATCCTGGTGAACAAGCCTACAACTTTGCTATCCTCAACGACCTAGAGCAGTTGGTCCAGCACCCTACACGTATTCCTGACCGTCTTGGAGATCGGCCCAACATTCTAGACCTCTTCCTTACCTCAAACCCTTCTGCTTATTCTGTCAAACTGTTCTCTCCGTTGGGCTCCTCCGATCACAATCTTATTTCTGCATCCTGTCCTATCGCTCCTGTACACCCTCTGGACCCACCGAAGAGGCGATGCTTCTGGCATTTTGCTTCAGCTCGGTGGGACGACCTGAGGATGTACTTTCCGATTTCCCGTGGAATGATTATTGCTTACAGGATAGAGACCAATCTGTGTGTGCTCAGCGCATCACAGAGGTGATTGTCTCTGGAATGGAGGCATACATTCCTCGTTCTTTCTATACTCCTCACGCTAAAATGCCTTGGTTTAATCACGCTTGTTCTCGTGCTGTCAATGATAGAGAGGTAGCTCACAAAAGGTACCAGAGCCTTCAAACTAATGCTAATTATGAACTTTACATTTCTGCCCGAAATCGTGCCAAATCTATTCTCCGACTAACCAAAAATTCTTTCATTAATAGAAAATGTCAAAACCTTGCTTTCTCTAACTCTTCCCGTGACTTCTGGCATCTAGCTAAAAACATCTCCTCCAACTTCACTTCTTCATCTTTCCCTCCACTCTTCAGTCCTGACGGCAACACTGCCGTCTCATCTATCTCTAAGGCTGAACTCTTCTCTCAAACTTTTTCTAAAAACTCCACTCTGGACGATTCTGGGCATATTCCTCCTACTCATCCCCCCTCTGACTCCTTTATGCCTGTTATAAAGATTCTTCAAAATGATGTTTTCTATGCCCTCTCTGGCCTCAATCCTCAGAAGGCTTATGGACCTGATGGAGTGCCTCCTATTGTCCTTAAAAACTGTGCCTCCGTGCTGTCACCCTGCCTGGTCAAACTCTTTCGCCTCTGCCTGTCAACCTTTCCTTCTTGCTGGAAGTATGCCTTCATACAGCCTGTACCTTTTTTTTTTTTTTTTTTTTTTTTTACAGCAAAGGAGACAGCTCAAGGGCACAAAAAAGTAAGCATTAATAAAAAAACATCTCGCTACTCGCTGCTCCTAAAAAGAATCCAAAGAGGTGGCCGAAAGATAGGTCAGTTTCGGGAGGAGAGGTGTCCTGATACCCTCCTCTTGAAAGAGTTCAAGTCGTAGGCAGGAGGAAATACAGATGAAGGAATATTGTTCCAGAGTTTACCAGCGTGAGGGATGAAAGAGTGAAGATGCTGGTTAACTCTTGCATAAGGGGTTTGGACAGTATAGGAATGAGCATGAGTAGAAAGTCGAGTGCAGCGGGGCCGCGGGAGGGGGGGAGGCATGCAGTTAGCAAGTTCAGAAGAGCAGTCAGCGTGGAAATATCGATAGAAGATAGAAAGAGAGGCAACATTGCGGCGGAATTTAAGAGGTAGAAGACTATCAGTATGAGGAGGAGAGCTGATGAGACGAAGAGCCTTTGCCTCCACTCTGTCCAGAAGAGCTGTGTGAGTTGAGCCCCCCCACAAATGAGATTCATACTCCATACGAGGGCGGACAAGGCCCTGTATATGGACAGCAACTGTGCAGGGAGAAGAACTGGCGGAGACGGTACAGAACGCCCAGCCTCGAGGAAGCTGATTTAGTAAGAGATGAGATATGAAGTTTCCAGTTGAGATTTTGAGTTAAGGATAGACCGAGGATGTTTAGTGTTGAGGAAGGTGATAGCTGGGTGTTGTCAAAGAATAGGGGATAGTTGTTTGTAAGATTGTGTCGAGTGGATAGGTGGAGAAACTGTGTTTTTGAGGCGTTGAAGGACACCAGGTTCTTCTTGCCCCAATCGGAAATAATAGTAAGGTCTGAGGCTAAGCGTTCTGCAGCCTCCAGCCTTGAGTCGTTAAGTTCCTGAAGGGTGGGTCTTCTATTAAAAGAAGTTGAATAATGCAGAGTGGAATCATCGGCGTAGGAATGGATAGGACAGTTCGTTTTGGAAAGAAGATCATCAGTGAACAACAGAAAAAGAGTGGGAGATAGAACAGAACCCTGTGGGACACCACTGTTAATAGATTTAGGGGAAGAACAGTGACCGTCTACCACGGCAGAAATAGAACGGTCAGAAAGGAAACTGGAGATAATGGTACAGAGAGAAGGATAGACACCGTAGGAAGGTAGTTTAGAAAGCAAAGATTTGTGCCAGACCCTATCAAAAGCTTTTGATATGTCCAGCGCAATAGCAAAAGTTTCACCGAAACGGCTAAGAGAGGATGACCAAGAGTCAGTTAAGAAGGCAAGGAGATCACCAGTAGAACGCCCCTTGCGGAGCCCATACTGGCGATCAGATAGAAGGTCAGAAGTGGAAAGGTGCTTTTGAATCTTCCGGTTAAGGATTGATTCAAAAGCTTTAGATAGACAAGAAAGTAAAGCAATAGAACGGTAGTTTGAGGGAATGGAGCGGTCACCCTTCTTTAGTACAGGCTGTATGAAGGCATACTTCCAGCAAGAAGGAAAGGTAGATGTTGACAGGCAGAGGCGAAAGAGTTTGACCAGGCAGGGTGACAGCACGGAGGCACAGTTTTTAAGGACAATAGGAGGCACTCCATCAGGTCCATAAGCCTTCTGAGGATTGAGGCCAGAGAGGGCATAGAAAACATCATTTTGAAGAATCTTTATAACAGGCATAAAGGAGTCAGAGGGAGGATGAGTAGGAGGAATATGCCCAGAATCGTCCAGAGTGGAGTTTTTAGAAAAAGTTTGAGAGAAGAGTTCAGCCTTAGAGATAGATGAGACGGCAGTGTTGCCGTCAGGACTGAGGAGTGGAGGGAAAGATGAAGAAGTGAAGTTGGAGGAGATGTTTTTGGCTAGATGCCAGAAGTCACGGGAAGAGTTAGAGAAAGCAAGGTTTTGACATTTTCTATTAATGAAAGAATTTTTGGTTAGTCGGAGAATAGATTTGGCACATGTATTTAAATATATGTGTACATGTATTTAAATACATGTACAAAAAACACATAAAATAATGTAAATTTGTATGAAATGAAAACAAATACACATAACATAACGTATATTTTATATAAAATATATATACAAAATACGCATAGAATAATGTATAATCATATCGAAATAAATACACAGAATATCAATAAAATAATGTAAATTTGTATGAAAATAAAGATGCAAAATACCCATAAAATAAAGCATATTTTTATAAAAATACATATATAAAAATAAACATAGAATAATCAAATTTGTATTAAAATTAATATACAAAATGCACATACAACAAAGTAAATTTGTATTGAAAAAATATGCAAAATACACATAAGACAAGGTAAATTTTTTTCAAAATATATGAACGAATACACATAAAATAACATAGATTTCTATAGAAATATATATACAAAATACACATGAAATGATGTAAATACGTATAAAAATATATATTCAAAATACACATTAAATATTGTAAATTCGTGTCAAAATAAATAAACAAAATATCATGAAAAGAATGTGTATTTGTATGAAAATATATATACAAAATACAAATAAAATAAGCTAAATTTGTATAAAACTATATACAAAAATACACAAAAATAATTTAAACTTGTATGAAAATAAATTTACAAAAAACACATAAATTAGGTAATTTTGTTTTGAAATACATATACAAAATACACATAAAATAATGTAAATTTGAATGAAAATATATAAACATATACACTTAAAATAACGTAAATTTGCATCAAATATATATACAAGTACACATTAAATAATGTAAATATTTATAAAAAAATAGATACAAAACACAAATAGAATAATGTAAAATCGTATCAAAATAAATACACAAAATATTAATAAAATAATGTAAATTTGTATAAAATTAAGATGCAAAATACCCATAAAATAACGTGTTTTTTTTTTTAAATATAAATACGAAAACACATAAAATATCTGATTTTGTATTAAAATAAGTATACAAAATGCACATACAATAAGGTAAATTTGTATTGAAATAGATACGCAAAATGCATATCAAACAATGTAAATTTGTTTCAAAATATATGAAGGAATACACATAAAATAACGTAGATTTCTATAAAAATATATATACAAAATAGACATATAATTAAGTAAATACGTATAAAAAAATGTATACAAAATACACATAAAATAATGTAAACTCGTATCAAAATAAATAAACAAAATACTAATAAAAGATTGTGTGTTTGTATAAATATAAATAAATTTGTATTAAAATAGATATAGAAAATACACATAAAATAAGCTAAATTTGAATTGAAATATATATACAAAATATATAAAATAATGTAAATTTGTATCAAAATATTTATAAAAATACACATATAATAACGTAAATTTGTATAAAAATATATAAACAAAATTCACATTATATAATGTAAATACGTATTAAAAAAATATGTTCAAAATACACAAATAATCATGTAATTCGTATCAAAATAAATAGACAAAATACCAATAAAATAATGTAAATTTGTATGAGAAAACATATACAAAATACACATAAATAACGCAAATTTCAATGAAAATATATATAATATAATATATTTTTATACATATTAAAAATATTTAAGGTATATTTTGTATATATATTTTATCCAAATTTACGTTATTTTATGTGTATTTGTTTATATATTTTCATACAAATTTACATTATTTTATGTGAGTTTTGTATATGTATTTCAATAAAAATTTCCCTAACTTTATGTGTATTTTGCATATCTATTTTCAAACAAATTTAAAATATTTTTGTGTATTTTTTTATATATTTTTATACGAATTTTAGTTATTTTATTTGTATTTTGTATATATATTTTCCTACAAATATACATTCTTTTATTGGAATTTTGTATATTTAATTTTTTACGAATTTACATTATTTTATGTGTATTTTGTATATATATTTTTTCTACGTATTAAAAAAAATTATGCGTATTTTATATATACATTTTTTAAAAAAATAACGTTATTTTATTGTGTGTATTCGTATATAATTTGATACAAATTTTATACAAATTCATGTTATTTTATGTGTATTTCTATATATATTTTCATACAAATTTAAATTATTTTATGTGTATTTTTACATATGTTTCATTACAAATTTACCTTAGTTTATGTTTATTTTGTATATTTATTTTATTCAATTTTAAAATATTTAATGTGTATATTTGTATTTGTATTTAGGTTATTTTTGTGTGTTTTCTATAATATTTTCATCCAAAATTACATTATTTTATTGGTATTTTCTTAATTTAAATCGATACGAATTTAGATTATTTCATAGGTATTTTGTATACATATTTTTATACTCATTTACATTATCTAATGTGTGTTTTGTATATATTTTTTTATGCAAATTAATTTTATGTGCATTTTTGTACATATATTTTTATAGAAATTTGCTTTATTGTATGTGTATTTTGTATCGTTTTCTCATACAAATTTACATTATTTTATTGTTTTTGGTCTATTTATTTTGATACGAATTACATGATTATATGTGTATTTTGTACATATTTTTTTATACGTATTTACATTACTTAATGTGTATTTTGCTTATATATTTTTATACAAATTTACGTTATTATATGTGTATTTATTAAAAATATTTCGATACAAATTTACTTTATTTTATGCATTTTGTATTTGCATATTTCAATTCAAATTTAGCTTATTTTGTGTGTATTTTGTATACCTATTTTCATACAGAATTAATTACTTCTGTGTATTTTTGTATATAGTTTTATATAAATTTACGTTATTTTATGTGCATTTTGTATATTTATATTTATACAAACACACATTCTTTTATTGTTATTTTGTTTATTTATATTTTATACAATTTTATTTTTCTGTATTTTTATATATATATATATATATATATATATATATATATATATATATATATATATATATATATATATATATATATATATATATATATATATATATATATATATATATATATATATATATATATATATATATATATATATATATATATATATATATATATATATATATATATATATATATTTTTTTTATAAATCTAAGTTATTTTATGTGTATTAGTATATTTATTTTGAAACAAATTTACATTGTTTTATATATATATATATATATATATATATATATATATATATATATATATATATATATATATATATATATATATATATATATATATATATATATATATATATATTGCATATCTATTTTAATACAAACTTAACTTATTGTATGTGTATTTTGTATATTTATTTTGATACAAATTCAAATATTTTATGTGTATTTTGGTATATATAATTTTATAAAAAATGCGTTATTTTATAGGTATTTTGCATCTTAATTTTCATAAAAATGTACATTATTTTATTAATATTCTGTGTATATATTTTGACACGATTTTATATTATTCTATTTGTGTTATGTATATATATTTTTATACATATTTACATTATTTAAGTTGTATTTTGTAAATATATTTTATACAAATTTACGTTATTTTAAGTGTATTTGTTTATGTATTTTTATTCAAATTTACATTATTTTATGTGTATTTTGTATATATATTTCAATACAAATTTAGCTAGTTTGATGTGTATTTTGTATATATATTTTCATGCAAATTTAAATTATTTTTGTGTATTTTTTGTATATCGTTTTATATAATTTTAGGTTATTTTATGTGTATTTTGTATAGCTATTTTCATACAAATACACATTCTTTTATTGATATTTTGTTTATTTATTTTGACCCGAATTTACATTATTAAATGTGTATTTTGTATATATATTTTTATACGTATTTACATCATTTCTTGTGTATTTTGTATATATATCTCTATAGAAATCTACGTTATTTTGAGTGTATTCGTATATATATTTTGAAACAAATTTACATTGTTTTATATGTATTTTGCATATCAATTTCAATACAAATTTACCTTATTGTATGTGCATTTTGTATATTTATTTTAATACAAATTCAAATATTTTATGTGTATTTTGGTATATATAAAAAAAAAAATGCGTTATTTTATAGGTATTTTGCATCTTAGTTTTCATACAAATTTACATTATTTTATTAATATTATGTGTATATATTTTGATACGATTTTATATTATACTATTTGTGTTTTGTATATATTTTTTTATACATATTTTCATTATTTAATGTGTATTTTTTATATATATTTTATACAAATTTACGTTATTTTAAGTGTTTTTCTTTATATAATTTCATTCAAATTTACATTATTTTAAATGTGTTTTGTATATGTATTTCAATACAAATTTACCTAATTTTATGTGTATTTTGTATATTTATTTTCATACAAATTTAAATAATTTTTGTGTTTTTTTGTATATAGTTTTATACAAATTTTGGTTATTTTATGTGTATTTTCTATATCTAGTTTCATACAAATACACATTCTTTTATTGATATTTTGTTTATTTATTTTGACGAGAGTTTACATTATTTAATGGCTTCCTACAAATGAATAGACCATTTATTATTATTATTATTATTATTATTATTATTATTTTATTGCTATTATTTTATTTATTTTGATACGAATTACATGATTATATGTGTATTTTGTACATGTTTTTTATACGTGTTTACATTATTTAATGTGTATTTTGTTTATATATTTATAAACAAATTAACGTTATTAAATGTGTATTTGTGTAAATATTTTGATACAAATGTACATTATATTATGTATTTTGTATATACATTTCAATTCAAATTTAGCTTATTTTATTTTTATTTTGTATATATATTTTCATACAAATTTAATTACTTCTGTGTATTTTTGTATATTGTTTAATACAAATTTACGTTATTTTATGTGTATTTTGTATATTTATATTTATACAAATACACATTCTTTTATTGGTATTTTGTTTAATTATTTTGATACGAATTTACATTATTTTATGTGTATTTTGTATACATTTGTTTATACGTATTTACTTCTTTTTATGTGTATTTTGTATATATTTTTATAGAAATCTACGTTATTTTGTGTGTATTCGTATATATATTTTTAAACAAATTTACATTGTTTTATATGTATTTTTGCATATCTATTTCAATACAAATTTACCTTATTGTATGTGCATTTTTTATATTTTTTTAATACAAATTCAAATATTTTATGTGTATTTTGGTATATATATTTTTATAAAAAAATGCGTTTCTTTATGGGTATTTTGCATCTTAATTTACATACAAATTTACATCATTTTATTAAGATTCTGCGTATTTATTTTGATACTATTTTACATTATTCTATTTGTGTTTTGTATATATATTTTTTTTACATATTTACATAATTTAATGTGTATTTTTTATATATATTTTATACAAATTTACGTAATTTTAATTGTATTTCTTATATATTTTCATTCAAATTTAAATATTATTTTATGTGTATTTTGTATATGTATTTCAATACAAATCTACCTAATTTTATGTATATTTTGTACATGTATTTAAATACAAATTTATCTAATTATATGAGTATTTTGTATATCTATTTTCATACAAATTGAAATTAATTTTGTGTATTTTTGTATATACTTTTATACAAATATATTTTGTATATTTATTTTACATATATACGTTCTTTTATCGTAATTTTGTTTATTTATTTTTATACGAATTTACATTATTTTAGGTGTATTTGATATGTATATTTTTATACTTATTTATATCATTTTATTTGTGTTTTGAATATGTATTTTCATAGAAATTTACTCTATTTTATGGGTATTCGTAAATATATTTTGATACAAATTTACATTATTTATCTTGCATATCTATTTCAATACAAATTTACCATATTGTATGTGTATTTTGTATATTTATTTTAATACAAATTTAATTATTTTATGTGTATTTTTGTAAAAATATGCGTTATTATTTGGGTATTTTGCATCTTTATTTTCATACAAATTTACATTATTTTATTGATATTCTGTTTATTTATTTTGATGCGATTTTACATTATTCTATGTGTATTTTGTATATATATTTTTATACACATTTACATTATTTAATGTATATTTTGTATATATATTTTATATAAATTTACGCTATTTTATGTGTATTTGTTTATATATTTTCATACAAATTTACAATATTTTATGTGTAATTTGTATATTTATTTCAATACAGATTTGCCTAATTTTATGTGTATTTTGCATATCTATTTCAAACATATTTAAATTATTTTTATGTATTTTTTATATATTTTTATACAAATTTTAGTTATTTTATTTGTATTTTGTATTTATATTTTCCTACAAATATACATTCTTTTAGTGGAATTTTGTTCATTTATTTTCATAAGAATTTACATAATTTTATGTGTATTTTGTATATATATTTTTCTACGTATTTACATTATTTTATGTGTATTTTTTATATATATTTTCATAAAAAATTACGTTATTTTATTGTGTGTATTCGTGTATGTTTTGATACAAATTTATATTATTTTATGTTTATTTTTCATATCTATTTCAATATAGATTTACCTTATTGTATGTGTATATTTTATATTTATTTTAATACAAATTTAATTATTTTATGTGTACTTTGTATACATTTTCTTATACGTATTTACTACATTTAATGTGTATTTTGTATATATATTTTTATAGTAATCTACGTTATTTTATGTGTTTTGGTATATATATTTTGAAGCAAATTTACATTGTTTTATATGTATTTAGCATATCTATTTCAATATAAATCTACCTTATTGTAAGTGCATTTTGTATATTTATTGTAATACAAATTTAAATATTTACTTATTTTGGAATATATATTTTTATAAAAAGAGTTTTATATAAATTTAAAATATTTTATGTGTATTTTGTATATCTATTTTCATACAAATACACATTTTTATTGATATTTTGTTTATTTATTTTGACGCGAATTCACATTATTTAATGTGTATTGAGTATATATATTTTTGTACGTATTTACGTCATTTCATGTGTATTTTGTATATATATTTCTATAGAAATATATGTTATTTTATGTGTATTCGTATATATATTTTGAAACAAATATACATTGTTTTATATGCATTTTACATATATTTTCAATATAAATTTAACTTATTGTACATGTATTTTGTATATTAATTTTAATACAAATTTAAATATTCTATGTGTATTTTTGTGTATGTATTTTCATAAAAAAATGCTTTATTTTATGGGTATTTTGCATCTTTATTTTCATACAAATTTATATTATTTTATTGATATTCTGTGTATTTATTTTGATACGATTTTACATTATTATATGTATATTTTGTATATATATTTCATACAAATGAACGTTATTTTATGTGAATTTGTTTTCATTTCATACAAATTTACATTATTTTATGTGTATTTTGTACATGTATTTAAATACAAATTTAACTAATTATATGTGTGTTATGTATATCTATTTTCATACAAATTGAAATTAATTTTGTGTATTTTAGTATATATTTTTATTGAAATTTTCGTAATTTTATGTGAATTTTGAATATCTATTTTCCTACAAATATACGTTCTTTTAGGAATTTTGTTTATTTATTTTGATACGAATTCTCATTATTTTAGGTGTATTTGATATATATATTTTTATACTTATTTACATAATTTTATATGTATTTTGAATATATATTTTCATAGAAATTTACTCTATTTTATGTGTATTCGTATATATATTTTGATACAAATTTACAATATTTATGTGTATTTCGCATATCTATTTCAATACAAATTTTCTTTATTGTATATGCCTTTTGTATATATATTTTGATGCAAATTTAATTATTTTATGTGTATTTCTGTATATATATTTTTAAACAAATATGCGTTATTATATGGGTATTTTGCATCTTTATTTTCATACAAATCTACATTATTTTATTGTGATTGTCTGTTTATTTATTTGATACGATTTTACGTTATTCTGTGTATTTTGTATATATATTTTTAGACATATTTACATTATTTAATGTATATTTTGTACATATATTTTATGGAAATTTAAGTTATCTTATGTGTATTTGTTTATATATTTTCATACAAATTTACATTATTTTATGTGTATTTTGTATATGTATTTCAATAAAAATTTGCCTAATTTCATTTGTATTTTGCATATCTCTTTTCAAACAAATTTTAATTATTTTTGTGTATTTTTGTATTATTTTTATACAATTTTTTTTTTTTTTGTATTTTGTATATATATTTTCCTACACATATACATTCTTTTAGAGGAAATTTTGTTTATTTATTTTGATACGAATTTACATTATTTTATGTGTATTTTGTATATATATTTTTCTATGTATTTACATTATTTTATGTGTATTTTGTATATATATTTTCATAAAAATTTACGTAATTTTATTGTGTCTATTCGTATATATTTTGATAAAAAAATTCATTATTTTATGTGTTTTTTGCATATCTATTTCAATAAAAATCTACCTTATTGTATGTGTATTTTGTATATTTATTTTAATACAAATTAAATTATTTTATGTGTATTTTTGTATATATTTATTTTTAAATATGAGATATTTTATGGGTATTTTGCATCTTTAATTTTATTTTTTTTTACATTACGTACATATCTTTTATACGTATTTACATTATTTAATGTGTATTTTGTTTATATATTTTCATACAAATTTAAGTTATTATATGTGTATTTGAATATATATTTTGATACAAATTTACATTATTTTATGTATTTTCTATATTTATTTCAATTCAAATTTAGCTTATTTAATGTGTCTTTTGTATATCTATTTTCATACAAATTTAATTATTTTTGTTTATTTTTGTATATAGTTTATACAATTTTACGTTATTTTATGTGTATTTTGAATATTTATATTTATACAAGTAAATATTCTTTTATTGGCATTTATTTTATTTATTTTGATACGAATTTACATTATTTTATGTGTATTTTGTATACATTTTCTTATACGCATTTACTTCATTTTATGTGTATTTTATATATATATTTTATAGAAATCTACGTTATTTTATGTGTATTCGTATGTATATTTTGAAACAAATTTACATTGTTTTATATGTATTTTGCATATCTATTTCAATACAAATTTACCTTATTGTATATGCATTTTGTATATTTATTATAATACAAATTTAAATATTTTATGTGCATTTTGGTATATATATTTTCATAAAAAATGCCTTGTTTTATGGGTATTTTGCATCTTTATTTTCATACAAATTTACATTATTTTATTAATATTCTGTGTATTTATTTTGATACTATTTTACATTATTCTATTTGTGTTTTGTATATATATTTTTTATACATATTTACATTATTTTATGTGTATTTTGTATATGTATTTCAATAGAAATTTACCTAATTTCATGTGTATTTTGTATATATATTTATACAAATTTAAAAAAAAATTGTGTATTTTTGTATAGAGTTTTATACAAATTTACAATATTTTATGTGTATTTTGTATATCTATTTTCATACAAATACACATTCTTTTATTGATATTTTGTTTATTTATTTTGTTGCGAATTTACATTAATTAATGTCTATTGTGTATATATATTTTTATACGTATTTTACGTCATTTCATGTGTATTTTGTATATATATTTCTATAGAAATATACGTTATTTTATATGTATTCGTATATATATTTTGAAACAAATATACATTGTTTTATGTGCATTTTGCATATTTTTTCAATACAAATTTATCTTATTGTACGTGCATTTTGTATATTAATTTTAATACAAATTTAGTTATTCTATATGTATTTTTGTATATGTATTTTTATAAAAATATGCTTTATTTTATGGGTATTTTGCATCTTTATTTTCATACAAAATTACATTATTTTATTGATATTCTGTGTATTTATTTTGATACGATTTTACATTATTCTATGTATATTTTGTATATCTATTTTATACCAATGTACGTTATTTTATGTGAATTTGTTTTCATTTCATACAAATTTACATTATTTTATGTGTATTTTGTACATATATTTAAATACAAATTTAACTAATTATATGTGTATTTTGTATATCTATTTTTATACAAATTGGAATTAATTTTGTGTATTTTTGTATATATTTTTATTCAAATTTTCGTAATTTTATGTGTATTTTGTATATTTATTTTCCTACAAATATACGTTCTTTTATCGGAATTTTATTTATTTATTTTGATTCGAATTTTATTTTTGTTTTAGGTGTATTTCATATATATATATATATTTTTATACTTATTTACATAATTTCATATGTATTTTGAATATACTGTATATATTCATAGAAATTTACTCTATATGTATATGTATAGAAAATACACATGAAATAATATAAATTCGTATCGAAATAATTGAACAAAATACCGATAAAATAATGTAATTTTGAATGAAAATATATATAGAAAATACACATAAAATAACGTAAATACAAATAAATATATACACATCAAATGATTTGAATTTGAATGAAAATAGATATAAAAATAAACTTAAAATAAAGCAAATTAATAATGAAATATATATACAAAATACATATAAAATAGTGTAGATTTGTTTCAAAATATATATACGATTACACATAAAATAACGTAGATTTCTATAGAAATATATATACAAAATACACATGAAATGTTGTAAATACGTATAAAAATATATATACAAAATACACATTAAATAATGTAAATTCGTGTCAAAATAAATAAATAAAATATCAATAAAAGAATGTGTATTTGTATGAAAATACATATTCAAAATACACATAAAATAACGTAAATTTGTATAAAACTATATATAAAAATACACAAAAATAAATTAAATTTGTATGAAAATAAATATGCAAAATACACATAAAATTAGGTAAATTTGTAAAGAAATACATCTACAAAATACACATAAAATAATGTAAATTTGAATGAAAATATATAAACAAATACACTTAAATTAACGTAAATTTGTATAAAATATATATATAAAAAACACTCATTAAATAATGTAAATATGTATAAAAAATATATATACAAAACACAAATAGAATAATGTAAAATCGTATTAAAATAAATACACAGAATGTAAATAAAATAATGTAAATTTGTATGAAAATAAAGATGCAAAATACCCATAAAATAACGCATTTTTTATAAATATACAAAATACACATGAAAGGATGTAAATTCGTATAAAAATATATATACAAAATACACATAAAATAATGTAAATTCGCGTCAAAATAAATAAACAAAATGTCAATAAAATAATGTGTATTTGTATGAAAATAAATATACAAAATACACATAAGATAACATAAATTTGTGTAAAACTATATACAAAAATACACAAAAATAGTTTAAATTTGTATGAAAATAAATATACAAAATACACATAAAATTAGGTAAATTTGTATTGAAATACATATACAAAATACACATAAAATACTGTAAATTTGAATGAAAATACATAAACAAATACACTTAAAATAACGTAAATTTGTATAAAAAAAATATATACAAAACACAAATAGAATAATGTAAAATCGTATCAAAATAATTACACAGAATATTAATAAAATATAATGTAAATTTGTATGAAAATAAAGATGGAAAATACCCATAAAATAACGCACTTTTTTTAAATATATATACAAAAATACACATAAAAAAAGTTATTTGTATTAAAATAAATATACAAAATACACATACAATAAGGTAAATCTGTATTGAAATAGATATGCAAAATACATATAAAACAATGTAAATTTGTTTCAAAATATATATACGAATACATATAAAATAACGTAGATTTATATAAAAATATATATACAAAATACACATAAAACGAAGTAAATACGTATAAAAAATGTATACAAAATAAACATAAAATAATGTAAATTCGTATCAAAATAAATAAACAAAATACCAATAAAAGAATGTGTATTTGTATAAATATAAATATACAAAATACACATAAAATAACGTAAATTTGTATAAAACTATATACAAAAATACACAGAAGTAATTAAATTCGTATGAAAATAGATATACAAAATACAGATAAAATAAGCTAAATTTGAATTGAAATGTAGATACAAAATACATAAAATAATGTAAATTAGTATCAAAATATACATATAATACATATAATAACGTAAATTTCTTTAAAAATATATAAACAAAATACACATTAAGTAATGTAAATACGTATAAAAAATATGTACAAAATACACATATAATCATGTAATTCGTATCAAACTAAATAAACAAAATAGCAATAAAATAATGTAAATTTGTATGAGAAAACATATACAAATACATATAAAATAACGCTAATTTCTATAAAAATATATGTCCAAAAATGAACGTAAAATAAATTAACTTTGGATAAAAATATATATACAAAACACACATTAAATAATGTAAATGCGTGCATAAAATAACATAAAATTTGTATAAAACTATATACAAAAATATACAAAAATAACTTAAGTTTGTATGAAAATAAATATACAAAATACACATAGAATTAGGTTAATTTCTATTGAAATACATATACAAAATACACTTAAAATAATGTAAATTTGAAAGAAAATATATAAACAAATACACATATAATAACGTAAATTTGTATGAAATATATATACAAAATACACATTAAATAATGTAAATATGTATAAAAAAATATATACAAAACACAAATAGAATAATGTAAAATCGTATCAAAATATATACACAGAATATTAATGAAATAATGTAAATTTGTATGAAAATTAAAATGCAAAATATATATAAAATAACGCATTTTTTTTTAAATTATTGATACCAAAATACACTTAAAATATTTGAATTTGTATCAAAATAAATATACAAAATGCACATACAATAAGGTAAATTTGTATTGAAATAGATATGCAAAATATATATAAAATAATGTAAATCTGTTTCAAAATATATATGCGAATACACATAAAATAACGTAGATTTCTTTAAAAATACATATACAAAATACACATAAAATTAAGTAAATACGTATAAAAAAATGTATACAAAATACACATAAAATAATGTAAATTCGTATAAATATAAATAAACAATATAGCAATAAAATAATGTGTATTTGTATAAATATAAATATACAAAATGCACATAAAATAACGTTAATTTATATAAAACTATATACATAAAATAACGCAAATTTCTATAAAAATATATGTACAAAAATGAACATAAAATAAATTTTCATAAAAATATATATACAAAACACACATTAGATAATGTAAATGAGTATAAAAATATGTATACAAAATACCTATGAAATAATCTAAAATCGTATAGAATTAAATTAAGAAAATACCAATATAATAATGTAATTTTGGATGAAAATATATATACAAAATACACATAAAATAAACTAAATACAAATACAAATATACACCTAAAATAATTTAAAATTGAATGAAATAAATACACAAAATAAACATAAAATAAGGTAAATTTGTAATGAAATATATGAAAAAATACACATTAAATGATATAAATTTGTATGAAAATATATATACAAATACACATTAAATAACATGAATTTGTATAAAATTTGTATCAAAATATATACGAATACACACAATAAAATAACGTAATTTTAATAAAAAGTAAAATAATGTAAATTTGTATAAAAATATATAAACAAATACAAATAAAATAATGTAAATTTGGATAAAATATATATACAAAATAAACCTTAAATAATGTAAATATGTATAAAAAAATATATACAAAATACACATAGAATAATGTTAAATCGTATCAAACTAAATAAAGAGAATATCAATAAAATAATGTAAATTTGTATGAAAATAAAGCTGCAAAATATCCATATAATAACGCATATTTGCATAAAAATATATATACAAAAATACATATAAAATAATTAAATTTGTATTAAAATAAATATACAAAATGCACGTACAATAAAGTAAATTTGTATTGAAATAGATATGCAATATACACATCAATAATGTAAATTTGTATCAAAATATATATACGAATACTCATAAAATAGAGTAAATTTCTATGAAAATATACATACAAAATAGATATACAAAATACACATATAACTAGTTAAATTTGTATTTAAATACATGTACAAAAAACACACAAAATAATGCAGATTTGTATGAAATGAAAACAAATACATTTTATATAAAATATATATACAAAATACACATAGAATAATGTAAAATCATACCAAATAAATACACAGAATATCAATAAAATAATGTAAATTTGTATGAAAATAAAGATGCAAAATACCCATAAAATAAAGCATATTTTTATAAAAATACATACACAAAATTACACATAGATTAATCAAATTTGTATTAAAATTAATATACAAAATGCACATACAATAATGTAAATTTGTATTGAAAAAATATGGAAAATACACATAAAACAATGTAAATTTGTTTCAAAATATATATACGAATACATATAAAATAACATAGATTTCTATAGAAATATATATACAAAATACACTTGAAATAATGTAAATACGTATAAAAATATATATACAAAATACACATTAAATAATGTTAATTCGTGTCAAAATAAATAAAAAAAATATCATCAAAAGAATGTATATTTGTATGAAAATATATATACAAAATACACATAAAATAACCTAAATTTGTATAAAACTATATACAAAAATAAACAAAAAATAATTTAAACTTGTATGAAAATAAATATACAAAAAACATAAAATTAGGTAAATTTGTATTGAAATACATATACAAAATACACATAAATAATAGAAATTTGAATGAAAATATATAAACATATAGACTTAAAATAACGTTAATTTGTATCAAATATATATACAAAAAACACATTAAATAATGTAAATATGTATAAAAAAAATATTTACATAACACAAATAAAATAATGTAAAATCGTTTCAAAATAAATACAGAAAATATTAATAAAATAATGTAAATTTGTATGAAAATTAAGATTCAAAATACCCATAAAATAGCGCATTTTTTTATAAAAATATATATACGGAAAAACATAAAATATTTGATTTTGTATTAACATAAATAGATATACAAAATACACATTAAATAAGCTAAATTTGAATTGAAATATATATACAAAATACATAAAATAATGTAAATTTGTATCAAAATACTTTTACAAATACACATTTAATAACGTAAATTTGTATAAAAATATATAAACAAAATACACATTAAATAATGTAAATACGTATAAAAAAATGTACAAAATACACAAATAATTATGTAATTCGTATCAAAATAAATAGACAAAATACCAATCAAATAATGTAAATTTCTATGAGAAAACATATACAAAATACACATAAATAACGCAAATTTCAATAAAAATATATATAATATAATATATTTTTATACATATTTAAAATATTTAATGTATATTTTGTGTATATAATTTATCCAAATTTACGTTATTTTATGTGTATTTGTTTATATATTTTCATACAAATTTACATTATTTTATGTGAGTTTTGTATATGTATTTCAATACAAATTTGCCTAGCTTTGTGTGTATTTTGCATATCTATTTTCAAACAAATTTAAATTATTTTTCTGTATTTATGTATATATTTTTATACAAATTTTAGTTATTTTATTTGTTTTTTTTTGTATATATATATATTCTTTTATTATTTTATTGGAATTTTGTGTATTTATTTTTTTAGGAATTTACATTATTTTATGTATATATATTTTTCTAAGTATTTAAATTATTTTATGTGTATTTTATATATACATTTTCAAAAAAATTTACGTTATTTTATTGTGTGTATTCGTATATATTTTGAAACAAATTTTATACAAATTCATGTTATTTTATGTGTATTTGTATATATACATTTTCATAAAAATTTACGTTATTTTATTGTGTGTATTCGTATATATTTTGAAACAAATTTTATACAAATTCATGTTATTTTATGTGTATTTGTATATATATATTTTCATACAAATTTATATTATTTTATGTGTATTCTTACATATATTTTATTACAAATCTACCTTATTTTATGTTTATTTTGTATATTTATTTAATTCAATTTTAAATTATTTAATGTGTATATTTTTATTTGCATTTAGGTTATTTTATGTGTGTTTTCTATATATATTTTCATCCAAAATTGCATTATTTTATTGTTATTTTCTTTATTTAACTCGATACGAATTTAGATTATTTCATAGGTATTTTGTATACATATTTTTATATTCATTTACATTATCTAATGTGTGTTTAGTATATATTTTTTTATGCAAACTAATTTTATGTGCATTTTTGTATATATATTTTTATAGAAACTTGCGTTATTGTATGTGTATTTTGTATATGTTTTCTCTTACAAATTTACATTATTTAATTAGTCTTTTTTTTTTTTTTTTTGATACGAATGACTTGATTATTTCTGTATTTTGTAAATATTTTCTTTATACGTATTTACATTACTTAATGTGTATTTCGTTTATATATTTTTATACAAATTTATGTTATTATATATGTATTTGTTAAAAATATTTTGAAACAAATTTACTTTATTTTATGTATTTTGTATATATATTTCAATTCAAATTTAGCTTATTTTGTGTGTATTTTGTATATCTATTTTCATACAAATTTCATTACTTCTGTGTATTTTTGTATATAGTTTTATACAAATTTACGTTACTGTATGTGCATTTTGTATATTTATATTTATACAAATACATATTCTCTTATTGGTATTTTGTTTATTTATATTTATACGAATTTACATTACTTCATGTGTATTTTGTATACATTTTTGATTCGTATTTACTTAATTTTATGTGTATTTTGTATATATATATTTTTATAGAAATCTACGTTATTCTATATGTATTCGTATATATATATATATATATTTTGAAACAAATTTACATTGTTTTATATGTATTTTGCATATATATTTCAATACAAATTTACCTTATTGTACGTGCATTTTGTATATTTATTTTGATACAAATTCAAATATTTTATGTGTATTTTTAGTATATATAATTTTTAAAAAAATGCGTTATTTTATAGGTATTTTGCATCTTAGTTTTCATACAAATATACATTATTTTATTAATATTCTGTGTATATATTTTGATACGATTTTATTTTATACTATTTGTGTTTTGTATATATATTTTTTTATACATATTTTCATTATTTAATGTGCATTTTTTTTTATATATATTTTATACAAATTAACGTTCTTTTAAGTATATTTGTTTATATAATTTTATTCAAATTTACATTATTTTAAGTGTATTTTGTATATGTATTTCAATACAAATTTACCTAATTTTATATGTATTTTGTATATTTATTTTCATACAAATTTAAATTATTTTTGTGTTTTTTTGTATATAGTTTTATACAAATTTAGGTTATTTTATGTGTATTTTCTATATCTATTTTCATACAAATACACTTTCTTTTATTGATATTTTGTTTATTTATTTTGATGCGAGTTTATATTATTTAATGGCTGCCTACAAATGAATAGACCATTTATTTTTTTTATTATTATTTTATTGCTATTTTGTTTATTTATTTTGATACGAATTACATGATTATATGTGTATTTTGTACATGTTTTTTATACGTGTTTACGTTATTTAATGTTTATTTTGTTTATATATTTTTAAACAAATTTACGTTATTATATGTGTATTTGCATAAATATTTTGATACAAATTTACATTATTTTATGCATTTTGTATATACATTTCAATTCAAATTTAGCTTATTTTATTTTTATTTTGTGTATCTATTTTCATACAAATTTAATTACTTCTGTGTATTTTTGTATATAGTTTTATACAAATTTACGTTATTTTATGTGTATTTTGTATATTTATATTTATACAAATACACATTCTTTTATTGGTATTTTGTTTATTTATTTTCATACGAACTTACATTAATTTATCTGTATTTTGTATACATTTGTTTATACGTATTTACTTCTTTTTATGAGTATTTTGTATATATTTTTATAGAAATCAACGTTATTTTATGTGTATTCGTATATATATTTTGAAATAAATTTACATTGTATTATATGTATTTTGCATATCTATTTCAATACAAATTTACCTTATTGTATGTGCATTTTGTATATTAATTTTTATACAAATTCAAATATTTTATGTGATTTTTGGTTTATATATTTCTATAAAAAAATGCGTTTTTTTATGGGTATTTTGCATCTTAATTTACATACAAATTTACATTATTTTATTAAGATTCTGTGTATTTATTTTGATACTATTTTACATTATTCTATTTGTGTTTTGTATATCTTTTTTGATATACATATTTACATTATTTATTGTGTATTTTGTATATATATATTTCTATAGAAATCTACGTTATTTTATGTGTATTCGTATATATATTTTGAAACAAATTTACACTGTTTTATGTGTATTTTTGCGTATTTTTTCAATACAAATTTACGTTATTGTATGTGCATTTTTTATGTTAATTTTAATACAAATTTAGTTATTTTATGAGTATTTTGCATCTTTATTTTCATTCAAATTTACATTATTTTATTGATATTCTGTGTATTTATTTTAATTCGATTTTATATTATTCTATATGTATTTTGTATATATATTTTATACAAATATACGTTACTTTATGTGTATTTTTTTTCATTTCATACAAATTTTATTATTTTATGTGTATTCTGTTCATGTATTTAAATGTGTATTTTGTATATTTATTTTCCTACATATATACGTTCTTTTATCGGAATTTTCTTTATTTATTTTGATACGAATTTACATTGTTTGAGGTATATTTGGTATATATATTTTTATACTTATTTACATCATTTTATATGTATTTGTATGTATATTTTCATATAAATTTACTCTATTTTATGAGTATTCGTATATATATTTTGATACAAATTTACTTTATTGATGTGTATTTTGCATATCTATTTCAATACAAATTTACTTAATTGTATGTGCATTTTGTATATTTATTTTAATAAAAAAATCATTATTTTATATGTATTTTTGTATATATATTTTTATACAAATATCAGTTATTATATGAGTATTTTGAATCTTTATTCTCATACAAATTTACATTATTTTATTGATATTCTGTTTATTTATTTTGATACGATTTTACTTTATTCTATGTGTATTTTGTATATATATTTTTATACATATTTAAATTGTTTAATGTATATTTTGTATCTATATTTTTTCCAAATTTACGTTATTTTATGTGTATTTGTTTATATATTTTCATACAAATTTATATTATTTTATGTGGGTTTTGTATATGTATTTCAATACAAATTTGCCTAATTTTATGTGTATTTTCCATATCTATTTTCAAAAAAAATTAAATTATTTTTGTGTATATTTGTATATATTTTTTATACAAATTTTTGTTATTTCATTTGTATTTTGTATATATATTTTACTACAGATATACATTCTTTTATTGGAATTTTGTTTATTTATTTTGATACAAATTTACATTATTTTATGTGTATTTTGTATATATATATATTTTTCTGGGTATTTACATTATTTTATGTGTATTTTGAAAATATATTCTTATAAAAATTTACTTTATTTTATTGTGTGTATTCGTATATAATTTGTTACAAATTTTATGCAAATTCATGTTATTTTATGTGTATTTGTATATATATATTTTCATACAAAATTTACATTATTTTATGTGCATTTTTACATATATTTCATTATAAATTTACCTTATTTTATGTTTTTTTTAAATATTTATTTCATTCAATTTCAAATTATTTAATGTGTATATTTATATTTGTATTTAAGATATTTTATGTGTATTTTCTAATATATTTACATCCAAAATTACATTATTTTATAGGTATTTTGTTAATTTAATTCGATACGATTTTAGATTATTTCATAGGTATTTTGTATACATATTTTTATACGCATTTACATTATTTAATGTGTGTTTTGTATATTTATTTTTATGCAAATTTAATTTAATTTATGAGCATTTTTGTACATATATTTTTTTGTGTGAAATTTGCGTTATTTTATGTGTATTTTTATATGTTTTCTCATATAAATTTACATTATTTTATTGGTATTTTGTTTATTTATTTTGATACGAATTATATGATTATTTTTATATTTTGTACATATTTTTTTATACGTATTTACATTATTTAATGTGTATTTTGTTTATATATTTTTTTATAAAGTTTACGTAAATATATGTGTATTTGTAAAAATATTTTGATACAAATTTACTTTATTTTATGTGTTTTGTACATATATTTCAATTCAAATTAAGCTTATTTTGTTTTTATTTTATATATATATTTTCATACAAATTTAATTACTTTTGTGTATTTTTGTATATAGTTTTATATAAATTTACGTTATTTTATGAGCATTTTGTTATTTATATTTATACAAATACACATTCTTTTGTTGGTATTTTGTTTATTTATATATTATACGAATTTACATTATTTTATGTGTATTTTGTATACATTTTTTTATACGTATTTACTTATGTGTATTATGTATATGTATTTTTATAGAAATCAACGTTATTTTATGTGTATTCGTATATATATATTTTGAAACAAATTTACATTATTTTATATGTATTTTGCATATATATTTCAATACAAATTCACCTTATTGTATGTGCTTTTTGTATATTTATTTTAATACAAATTCAAATATTTTATGTGTATTTTGGTATTTATAGCTTTATAAAAAATGCGTCATTTTATAGGTATTTTGCATCTTAATTTTCATACAAATTTACATTATTTTATTAATATTCTGCGTAAATATTTTGATACGATTTTACATTATTCTATTTGTGTTTTGTATATATTTTTTTATACATATTTACATTATTTAATGTGTATTGTATATATATATATATATATATATATATATATATATATATATATATATATATATATATATATATATATATATATATATATATATATCTATATATATATATTTTTTTTTTTTTTAAATATGAGTAATTTTATGGGTATTTTACACCTTTGTTTTCATTTTTACATTACTTTATTGATATTCTGTACATTTATATTGATACAATTTTACATTATTCTATGTGTATTTTGTATATATTTTCCTTACATATTTACATTATTTTATATGTATTTTGTATATATATTTTTTCTACGTATTTACATTTATTTACAAAAATACACAAAAATAATTTAAATTTGTTTGAAAAGAAATATACAAAATACACATAAAATTAGGTAAATTTGTATTGAAATACATATACAAAATACACATTAAATAATGTAAATTTGAATGAAAATATATAAACAAATACACTTAAAATAACGTAAATTTGTATAAAATATATATGCAAGATACACATTAAATAATGTAAATGTGTATAAAAAAAATATATACAAAAAACAAATAGAATAACGTAAAATCGTATCTAAATAAATACACAAAATATCAATAAAATAATGTAAATTTGTATGAAAATAAAGATGCAAAATTCCCATAAAATAGCGCATTTCTTATAAAATTATATATATACCAAAATACACATAAAATATTAAATTTGTATTGAAATAAATATACAAAATGCACATTCAATAAGGTAAATTTGTATTGAAAGAGATATGCAAAAATATATATAAAACAATGTAAATTTGTTTCAAAATATATATACGAATACAAATAAAAAAACGTAGATTTCTATAACAATATATATACAAAATACACATAAAATTAAGTAAATACGTTAAAAAAATATATACAAAATACACATAAAATAATGTAAATTCGAATTAAAATAAATAAACAAAATACCAATAAAAGACTGTGTATCTGGATAAATATAAATATACAAAATACATATACAAAATAAACATAAAATAAGGTAGATTTATAATAAAATATATGTACAAAATACACATAAAATAATGTAAATTTATATGAAAATATATATACAAATACACATAAAATTGCATGAATTTGTATAAAAATATATATTCAAAATAAATATTAAATAATGTAAAAGCGTATAAAAATATATATTCAAAGTACATATAAAATAATATAAATCAACAAAACACCAATAAAATAATATATATTTGAATGAAAATAAATTTACAAAATACACATAACATAACTAAAATTTGTATTAAAATATATACAAAAATACATAGAAATAATTTGAGTTTGCATGAAAATAGATATACAAAATACACATAAAACTAGGTAAATTTCTTTTGGAATGTATATACAAAATACCCATAAAATATTGTAAATTTATGTCAAAATATATAAACAAATACACATAAAATAACTTCAATTTGTATGAAACATATATACAAAATACACATAGAATAATTTCAATTCGTATCAAAATGAATGAGCAGAATATCAATAAAATAACGTAAATTTGTATGAAAATAAAGATGCAAAATACCCAAAAAATAAAGCATATGTTTATAAAAATACAGATACAAAAATACACATCGAATAACTAAATTTGTATTAAAATTAATATAAAAAATGCGTATATAATAAGGTAAATTTGTATTGAAAAAATATGCAATATACACGTTTACTCATACAAATTTATATTATTTTATTGGTATTTTGTTTCTTTATTTTGATACGAAATACATGATTATATGTGTATTTTGTACATATTTTTTTTATACGTATTTACATTATTTAATGTGTATTTTGTTTATATATTTTCATACAAATTTACGTTATTATATGTGTATTTGTATAAATATTTTGATACAAATTTACTTTATTTCATGTATTTTGTATATAGTTCAAGTAAAATTTAGCTTGTGTTGTGTGTATTGTGTATATATGTTTATACAAATTTATGTACTTCTGTGTATTTTTTTTATATAGTTTTATATAAATTTACGTTATTTTATGTGTATTTTGTATATTTATATTTATACAAATACACATTCTTTTATTGGTATTTTGTTTATTTATTTTGATACGAATTTACATTATTTTATGTGTATTTTGTATACATTTTTTTATATGTATTTACTTCATTTTATGTGTATTTTGTATATATATTTTTATAGAAATCTACGTTATTTTATGTGTATTCGTATACATATTTTGAAACAAATTTACATTGTTTTATATGTATTTTGCATATCTATTTCAATACAAATTTACTTTATTATATGTTTTTTGTATATTTATTTCAATTCAAATTAAATTTTTTGATATGTATTTTGGTATATATATTTAAAAAAAAAAAAAAAAAACTTATTTTATGGGTATTTTTCTTCTTTATTTTCATACAAATTTACATTATTTTATTAATATTCTGTGTATTTATTTTGATACGATTTTACATTATTCTATTTGTGTTTTGTACATATTTTTTTTATACAAATTTACGTTATTTTAAGTGTATTTGTTTATGTATTTTCATTCAAATTTACATTATTTTATGTGTATTTTGTGTATGTATTTCAATACAAATTGACCTAATTTTATGTGTATTTTGTATATTTATTTTCATACAAATTTAGTTTATTTCATGCATATTTTGTATATATATTTTCATTCGTATCAAAATAATAAAAAAAAAAAGCAATTAAATAATGTAAATAAACATATACAAATACACATAAAATAATTTCAAAAAAAAATATGTGTACAAAAATGGACATAAAATAAAGTAAATTTGCATAAAAATATATACAAAACACACATTAAATAATGTAAATGCGTACATAAAATAACCTAAATTTGTATAAAACTATATACAAAAATTCACAAAAATATTTAAAATTTGTATGAAAAGAAATATACAAAATACACATAAAATTAGGTAAATTTGTATTGAAATACATATACAAAATACACATAGAATAATGTAAATTTGAATGAAAATATATAAACAAATACACTTAAAATAACGTAAATTTGTATAAAATATATATGCAAGATACACATTAAATAATGTAAATGTGTATAAAAAAATATATGCAAAAAAGAAATAGAATAATGTAAAATCCTATCAATATAAATACACAGAATATCAATAAAATAATGTAAATTTGTATGAAAAGAAAGATGCAAAATTCCCATAAAATACGGCATTTTTTATAAAAATATATATACCAAAATACACATAAAATATTTAAATTTGTATTGAAATAAATATACAAAATGCATATACAGTATGATAATTATGTATTGAAAGAGATATTCAAAAATACAAATAAAACAAAGTAAATTTGTTTCAACATATATATAAGAAATACACATAAAATAACGTAGATTTCTATGGAAACATATATACAAAATACACATGAAATTATGTAAATACGTATAAAAATATATATACAAAATACATATCTAGGTAAATTCGTGTTAAAATAAATAAACAAAATATCATGAAAAGAATGTGTATTTGTATGAAAATCAATAATAGATAATAAATTTGTATGAAATATATATGCAAGATACACATTAAATAATGTAAATATGTATAAAAAAAATATATTCAAAAAACAAATAGAATAATGTGAAATCGTATAAAAATAAATACACCGAATATTAATAAAATAATGTAAATTTGTATTAAAAAAAAAATGCAAAATTCCCATCAAATAGCGCATTTCTTATAAAAATATATATACCAAAATACACATAAAATATTTAAATTTGTATTGAAATAAATATACAAAATGCACATACAATAAGGTAAACTTGTATTGAATGAGATATGCAAAAATACATATAGAACAATGTAAATTTATTTCAAAATATATATACGAATACACATAAGATAACGTAGATTTCTACTAAAATATATATACAAAATACAAATAAAATTAAGTAAATACGTATAAAAATAGATATACAAAATACATACAGGGTGTCCCACGAGTTATGGTAAATACTTTGAGAGATATATATCAGGTAATTCTAAGTGAAAATTACTCTATACACATATGCTCGTTTTTGCTTTATTATGCGAGAAATTGAGTGTTTAGGAGTGGCGGTTTGTGTGCTGCCGGGGGCTGCGGGGCCATGTTGTGTAGGGAGCAACAGCTGACTGACTGCCCGGGCGTGATGCCGCCAATCTGTAGCCTAGTGATAAACATTTGCATTTATTACAACATGGGGCTGCATTATCAACAAATAACACTTACTGAGTGACCAAATAAATTACTGTGCGGGATAATCAAAGAAAAAAATACTCCGAACTTAACAATGGAACAGTTAGAAAAAACGCTTTATGCAGACATGGCAACTCACTGCGCTCACTGTGGGGCTGTGACAGTTGACACAGTGTAGTGTTTAAACGCCAGTGTGATAACTCACCTTACAACAAGTGTTCAAAGTGAGAGCCTTCACACTCAATACACTTCCTTGCTCGATTCAGGACCGATGTCGTGACCCTCCTCAGCATTGGTCTGTTGTTCTTTATTTCCTGTGTCACTTCCTGGATCCGCTGAATTAGCTGTTCTCTTGAATGCGGTTTATTCTTGTACACCAAAGACTTCATGTGACCCCATAAGTAGAAATCCAGTGGTGTTAGGTCAGGGGATCTCGCTGGCCATTGCTGAGGGCCTCCTCGACCAATCCACCTCTCAGGAAATAGCTGGTTGAGGTATTCCTTGACTCGTTTACTGGAGTGTGGTGGTGCACCATCCTGTTGTAGTATGAGATGTTCATAAATGTGTAGTGGAACTTCTGTCAGAAGGAGAGGAAGCTCATCTCTCAAAAATCATGGTAGACGTCCCCTGTTAGGCGCCCCTCGAAAATGAAAGGTCCAAGAAGTAGGTCATCCACAATGCCACACCAAACGTTTACGGAGAAGCGATGCTGGAAGTTGCTTTCAACAGTTTGGTGTAGATTTTCCTTTGCCCACCAGTGATAATTGTGAGTGTTTGTTACTCCGTGGCGTGTAAATGTTGCCTCGTCTGTGTACAGAATGTGGTTGCTGTGGTGTTGGTGTTGAAGGAGCCAGTGACAAAAATTCAGTCTCTTTTCATGGTCTTCTGGTTTTAGGTGTTGTGTTTTGTGTAAATGGTACGGGTGAAAGCCTTCTCTCCTCAGCGTGCGCCAAGCTGACATGCGTGTAACTCCCAGACGCGATGAAAGCCTCCGTGTGCTTATGCTCGGGCTTCTTAATGCTGCTTGAACAACACCCCTACCTTCCTGTGCCCCCTCTGCACGCTCAGCTGTTGCAAGCACTCCCGGGAAAGTTCCAAAATCTCTTAGGTGCTGGAAAACTCGGCAAAATACTCTGCTGTCAGGATGTCTTCTGTCAGGATATTTTTGTCTGTATTCTTGTGCGGCAGCCCAGGAGCTACCGTTACAGAATCCGTAGATAAACATCATGTCTGAGTATTCAATATTAGTGAAGGTAAAGGGCATTTTCCAGAGGTTATTTCGATAAAGTGTAGTCAGGAAACACTTCTCAGTGCGACGTTTACGCGCGCCTCAACAGACTGTCGGCATTCCTTGCTGTGAGTTGCCATGTCTGCATAAAGCGTTTTTTCTAGCTGTTCCATTGTTAAGTTCGGAGTATTTTTTTCTTTGATTATCCCGCACAGTAATTTATTTGGTCACTCAGTAAGTGTTATTTGTTGATAATGCAGCCCCATGTTGTAATAAATGCAAATGTTTATCACTAGGCTACAGATTGGCGGCATCACGCCCGGGCAGTCAGTCAGCTGTTGCTCCCTACACAACATGGCACCGCAGCCCCCGGCAGCACACAAACCGCCACACCTAAACACTCAATTTCTCGCATAATAAAGCAAAAACGAGCATATGTGTATAGAGTAATTTTCACTTAGAATTACCTGATATATCATCTCTCAAAGTATTTACCATAACTCGTGGGACACCCTGTATAGAATAATGTAAAATTGTTTTAAAAAAAAATAAACAGAATATAAATAAAATAATGTAAATTTGTATGAAAATAAAAATGCAAAATACATATAAAATAAAGCATATTTTTATAAAAATACATATACAAAATAAACACATAGCATAATTAAATTTGTATTAAAATTAATCTACAAAATGCATATACAATAAGGTAAATTTGTATTGAAAAAATATGCAAAATACACACAAAACAATGTAAATTTATTTCAAAATCTATATACGAATAATCATAAATCAACGTAGATTTCTATAGAAATATATATACAAAATACACATTTCAAATGATGTAAACACGTATAAATATATATATATATATATATATATATATATATATATATATATATATATATATATATATATATATATATATATATATATATATATATATATATATATATATATATATATATATATATATATATATATATATATATATATATATATATATATATATATATATAAATACACATTAAATAATGTAAATTCGCGTCAAAATAAATAAACAAAATATCACTCAACATTACCTGGAAAGGAAACATATCACACAACATTACCTGGAAAGGAAACATGTCACACAACATTACCTGGAAAGGAAACATATCACACAACAATACCTGGGAAGGAAACATATCACACAACATTACCTGGAAAGGAAACATATCACACAACATTACCAGGAAAGAAACATATCACTCAACATTACCTGGGAAGGAAACATATCACACAACATTACATGGGAAGGAAACATATCACACAACATTACCTGGAAATGAAACATATCACACAACATTACCTGGAAAGGAAACATATCACAAAACATTACCTGGGAAGGAAACATATCACTCAACATTACTTGGAGAGGAAACATATCACACAACATTACCTGGGAAGGAAACATATTACTCAACATTACCTGGAAAGAAAGCATATCACACAACATTAAATGGAAAGGGAACATCTCACACAACTTTACCTGGGAAGGAAACATATCACACAACATTACCTGGGAAGGAAACATATCACACAACATTACCTGGGCAGGAAACATATCACACAACATTACCTGGGAAGGAAACATATCACACAACATTACCAGGGAAGGAAACATATCACACAACATTACCTGGGAAGGAAACATATCACACAACATTACCTGGGAAGGAAAGATGTCACACAACATTACCTATGAAGGAAACATATCACACAACATTACCTGGGAAGGAAACATATCACACAACATTACCTGGAAAGGAAACATATCACACAACATTACCTGGGAAGGATACATATCACACAACATTAAATGGAAAGGGAACATCTCACACAAAATTACCTGGAAAGAAAACATATCGCTCAACATTACCTGGGAAGGAAACATATCACACAACATTAAATGGAAAGGAAACATATCACACAACATTACCTGGGAAGGATACATGTCACACAACAATAAATGGAAAGGAAACATATCACTCAACATTACCTGGAAAGAAAACATATCACACAACATTACCTGGGAAGGAAAGATATCACACAACATTACCTGGGAATGAAACATATCACACATCACTACCTGGAAAGAAAACATTTCACACAATATTACCTGGGAAAGAAACATCTCACACAACATTACCTGGGAAGGAAACATATAACATGATATTACCTGGGAAGGAAACATATGACACAACATTAAATAATAAAGGAAACATATCACCCAACATTAAATGGAAAGGAAACATATCACACAACATTACCTGGAAAGGAAACATACCACACGACATTACCTGGGAAGGAAACATATCACACAACATTCCATGGGAAAGAAACTTATCAAACAACATTAAATGGAAAGGAAACATATCACACAACATTACCTGAAAAGAAAACATATCACACAATATTACCTGGAAAGGAAACATATCACACAACATTACATGGGAAGGAAACATATCACACAACATTACCTGGGAAGGAAACATATCACATGACATTACCTGGGAAGGAAACATATCACACAACATTTCATGGGAAGGAAACATATCACACAACATTACCTGGGAAGGAAACTTATCACACAATATTAACTGGAAAGGAAACATATCACACAACATTACATGGGAAGGAAACATATCACTCAACATTACCTGGAAAGGAAACATATCACACAACATTACCTGGGAAAGAAACATATCACACACCATTACCTGGAAAGGAAACATATCACACAACATTACCTGGGAAGGAAACATATCACTCAACATTACTTGGAGAGGAAACATATCACACAACATTACCTGGAAAGAAAGCATATCACACAACATTACTTGGAAAGGAAACATATTAAGCAGCTTTACCTGGAAAGCAAACATATCACACAACATTACCTGGGAAGGAAACATATCACACAACATTACCTGGAAAGAAAACATATCACACAACATTACCTGGGAAGGAAACATATCACTGAACATTACCTGGGAAGGAAACATATCACATGACATTACCTGGAAAGAAAAAATATCACACAACATTAAATGGAAAGAAAACATCTCACACAGCATTACCTGGGAAGGAAACATATCACATTACATTACCTGGGAAGGAAACATATCACACAACATTAAATGGAAAGGAAACATATCACACAACATTACCTGGGAAGGATACATATCACACAACATTAAATGGGAAAGAAACATATCACACAGCATTACCTGGAAAGGAAACATATCACACAATATTATCTGGGAAAGAAACATATCACACAACATTACCTTGCAAGGAAACATATCACACAACATTACCTTGCAAGGAAACATATCACACAACATTACATGGGAAGGAAACATATCACACAACATTACCTGGGAAGGTAACATTTCACACAACATTACCTGGAAAGGAAACATATCACTCAACATTACCTGGGAAGGAAACATATCACACAACATTACCTTGCAATGAAATATGTCACACAACATTACCTGGGAAGGAAATATATCACATAACGTTACCTGGGAAGGAAACATATCACACAACATTACCTGGAAAGGAAACATATCACACAACATTACCTGGGAAGGAAACATATCACATAACGTTACCTGGGAAGGAAACATATCACACAACATTACCTGGAAAGGAAAGTATCATTACCTGGAAAGGAAACATATCACATAACATTAAATATAAAGGTAACATATCACACAACATTAAATGGAAAGGAAACATATCACACAACTTTACCTGGGAATGAAACATATTACACAACATTACCTGGAAAGGAAAAAATATCACTCAACATCAAATGGAAACGAAACATATCACACAACATTACCTGGGAATGAAACATATCACACAACATTACCTGGAAAGTAAACATATCACTCAACATTAAATGGAAAGGAAACATATCACACAACATTACCTGGAAAGTAAACATATCACTCAACATTAAATGGAAAGGAAACATATCACACAACATTACCTGGAAAGCAAAAACATATCACTTAACATTACCTGGAAAGTAAACATATCACTCAACATTAAATGGAAAGGAAACATATCACACAACATTACCTGGAAAGCAAAAACATATCACTCAACATTAAATGGAAAGGAAACAAATCACTCAACATTAAATGGAAAGGAAACATATCACACAACATTACCTGAAAAGGAAACATATCACACAACATTACCTAGAAAGGAAACATATCACACAACATTACCTGGAAAGGAAACATATCACTCAAAATTAAATGGAAAGGAAACATATCACACAACATTACCTGGCAAGGAAACATATCACTCAACATTAAATAGAAAGGAAACATATCACTCAATATTAAATGGAAAGGAAACATATCACACAACATTACCTGAAAAGGAAACATATCACACAACATTACCTGGAAAGGAAACATATCACTCAACATTAAATGGAAAGGAAACATATCACACAACATTACCTGAAAAGGAAACATATCACACAACATTACCTGGGAAGGAAACATATCACTCAACATTAAATGGAAAGGAAACATATCACACAACATTACCTGGAAAGGAAACATATCACTCAACATTAAATGGAAAGGAAACATATCACAAAACATTACCTGGGAAGGAAACATATCACACAACATTACCTGGAAAGAAAACATATCACACAACATTACCTGGGAAGGAAACATATCACACAACATTACCTAGAAAGAAAACATATCACACAATATTACCTGGGAAGGAAACATATCACTCAACATTACCTAGGAAGGAAACATATCACATGACATTACCTGGAAAGAAAACATATCACACGACATTAAATGGAAAGGAAACATATCACACAACATAACATGGGGAGGAAACATATCACACAACATTATCTGGGAAGGAAACATATCACACAACATTACCTGGAAAGGAAACATATCACACAACATTAAATGGAAAGGAAACATATACTTGGGAGGGAAACATATCACACAACACTAAATGGAAAATGAAACATATCACACAACATTACCTGGAAAGGAAACATATCACACGACATTAAATGGAAAGGAAACATATCACACAACATAACATGGGGAGGAAACATATCACACAACATTATCTGGGAAGGAAACATATCACACAACATTACCTGGAAAGGAAACATATCACACAACATTAAATGGAAAGGAAACATATAACACAACATTACCTGGAAAGGAAACATATCACACAACATTATCTGGGAAGGAAACATACCACACAACATTACCTGGGAAGGAAACATATCACTCAACATTACCTGGGAAGGAAACATATTACAGAACATTACCTGGGAAGGAAACATATCACTAAACATTACCTGGGAAGGAAACATATCACTCAACATTATCTGGAAAGGAAACATCACACAGCATTACCTGGGGAGGAAACATATCACTCAACATTACCTGGGAAGGAAACATATCACACAACATTATCTGGGAAGGAAACATATCACACAATATTACCTGGAAAGGAAACATATCACACAATATTACCTGGAAAGGAAACATATCACACAATATTACCTGGAAAGGAAACATATCACACAACATTACCTGGAAAGGAAACATATCACATAACTTTACCTGGAAAGGAAACATATCACACAACATTACCTGTGAAGGAAACTTACCACAAAACATTACTTGAAAAGGAAACATATCACACACCATTACCTGGAATGGAAATATATCACACAACATTACCTGGAAAGGAAATATATCACACAACATTACCTGGAAAGGAAATATATCACACAACATTACCTCGAAAGGAAACATATCACACAACATTACCTGGAAAGGAAACATATCACACAACATTACCTGGAAAGGAAATATATCACACACCATTACCTGGAAAGGAAACATATCACACAACATTACCTGGAAAGGAAACATATCACACAACATTAAATGGAAAAGAATCATATCACACAACATTACCTGGAAAGGAAATATATCACACAACATTACCTGGGAAGAAAACATATCACAAAACATTACCTGAAAAGGAAACATATCACACAACATTACCTGGGAAGGAAACATATAACACAACATTACCTGAAAAAGAAATATATCACACAACATTACCTGGAAAGGAAATTTACTACACGCCATCACTGTGAATCATATCATATCACACAACATTACCTGGAAAGGAAACATATCACACAACATTACCTGGAAAGGAATCATATCACACAACATTACCTGGAAAGGAAATATATCACACAACATTACCTGGGAAGGAAATATATCATATAACGTTACCTGGGAAGGAAACATATCACACAACATTACCTGGAAAGGAAACATATTACACAATATTACCTGGAAAGGAAACATATCACACAACATTACCTGGAAAGGAAACATATCACACAACATTACTTGGAAAGGAAACATATTACACAATATTACCTGGAAAGGAAACATATCACATAACATTACCTGGAAAGGAAACATATCACACAATATTACCTGGAAAGGAAACATATTACACAATATTACCTGGAAAGGAAACATATCACACAATATTACCTGGAAAGGAAATATATCACACAATATTACCTGGAAAGGTAACATATCACACAACATTACCTGGAAAGGAAACATATCACACAATATTACCTGGGAAGGAATCATACCACACAACATTACCTGGAAAGGAAACATATTACACAAAATTACCTTGAAAGGAAACATATCACACAATATTACCTGGAAAGGAAGCATATTACACAATATTACCTGGAAAGGAAACATATCACACAACATTACCTGGAAAGGAAACATATCACACAACATTACCTGGAAAGGAAACATAGTACACAATGTTACCTGGAAAGGAAACATATTACACAATATTACCTGGAAAGGAAACATATTACACAATATTACCTGGAAAGGAAACATATCACACAACATTACCTGGAAAGGAAATATATCACACAATATTACCTGGAAAGGGAACATATCACACAACATTACCTGGAAAGGAGATATATCACACAATATTACCTGGAAAGGAAACATATCACACAACATTACCTGGAAAGGAAATATATCACACATCATTACCTGGAAAGGAAACATATCACACAATATTACCTGGAAAGGAAATATATCACACAATATTACCTGGAAAGGAAACATATCACACAATTTTACCTGGAAAGGAGACATATCACACAACATTACCTGGAAAGGAAACATATCACACAACATTACTTGGAAAGGAAACATATCACACAACACTACCTGGGAAGAAAACATATCACAAAACATTACCTGAAAAGGAAACATATCACACAACATTACCTGGAAAGGAAACATATCACACAATATTACCTAGAAAGGAAACATATCACACAACATTACCTGGAAAGGAAACATATCACACAACATTACCTGGAAAGGAAATATATCACACAACCTTACCTGGAAAGGAAACATATCACACAACATTACCTGGAAAGGAATGATATCATACTACATTAACTGGAAATGAAATATATCACACAACATTACCTGGTAAGGAAACATATCACAAAACATTACCTGAAAAGGAAACATATCACACAACATTACCTGGGAAGGAAACATATAACATAACGTTACCTGGGAAGGAAACATATCACACAACATTACCTGGAAAGAAAACATATCACACAACATTACCTTGGAAGGAAACATATAACACAACATTACCTAGAAAGAAAACATATCACACAACATTACCTGGGAAGTAAACATATCACTCAACATTACCTAGGAAGGAAACATATCACATGACATTACCTGGAAAGAAAACATATCACACAAAATTAAATGGAAAGGGAACATCTCACACAACATTACCTGGGAAGGAAACATATCACATGACATTACCTGGGAAGGAAATATATCACACAACATTAAATGGAAAGGAAACATATCACACAACATTAAATGGAAAGGAAACATATCACACAACATTACTTGGGAAGGAAACATATCACACAACACTAACTGGAAAAGGAAACATATCACACAACATTACCTGGAAAGGAAACATATCACACGACATTGAATGTTAAGGAAACATATCACACAACATTACATGGGGAGGAAACATATCACACAACATTATCTGGGAAGGAAACATATCACACAACATAACCTGGAAAGGAAACATATCACACAACATTAAATGGAAAGGAAACATATAACACAACATTACCTGGAAAGGAAACATATCACACAACATTATCTGGGAAGGAAACATACCACACAACATTACCTGGGAAGGAAACATATCACTCAACATTACCTGGGAAGGAAACATGTTACAGAACATTACCTGGGAAGGAAACATATCACTAAACACTACCTGGGAAGGAAACATATCACACAACATTACCTGGAAAGGAAACATCACACAACATTACCTGGGGAGGAAACATATCACTCAACATTACCTGGGAAGGAAACATATCACACAACATTATCTGGGAAGGAAACATATCACACAATATTACCTGGAAAGGAAACATATCACACAATATTACCTGGAAAGGAAACATATCACACAATATTACCTGGAAAGGAAACATATCACACAACATTACCTGGGAAGGAAACATATCACATAACATTACCTGGAAAGGAAACATATCACACAACATTACCTGGGAAGGAAACATATCACAAAACATTACTTGAAAAGGAAACATATCACACAACATTACCTGGAAAGGAAATATATCACACAACATTACCTGGAAAGGAAATATATCACACAACATTACCTCGAAAGGAAACATATCATACAACATTACCTGGAAAGGAAACATATCTCACAACATTACCTGGAAAGGAAATATATCACACAACATTACCTGGAAAGGAAACATATCACACAACATTACCTGGAAAGGAAACATATCACACAACATTACCTGGAAAGGAATCATATCACACAACATTACCTGGATAGGAAATATATCACACAACATTACCTGGGAAGGAAACATATCACAAAACATTACCTGAAAAGGAAACATATCACACAACATAACATGGGAAGGAAACATATAACACAACATTACCTGAAAAATAAATATATCACACAATATTACCTGGAAAGGAAACTTACTACACGCCATCACTGTGAATCATATCATATCACACAACATTACCTGGAAAGGAAACATATCACACAACATTACCTGGAAAGGAATCATATCACACAACATTACCTGGGAAGGAAATATATCACATAACATTACCTGGGAAGGAAACATATCACACAACATTACCTGGAAAGGAAACATATTACACAATATTAACTGGAAAGGAAACATATCACACAACATTACCTGGAAAGGAAACATATCACACAACATTACTTGGAAAGGAAACATATTACACAATATTACCTGGAAAGGAAACATATCACACAACATTACCTGGAAAGGAAACATATCACACAATATTACCTGGAAAGGAAACATATTACACAATCTTACCTGGAAAGGAAACATATCACACAATATTACCTGGAAAGGAAATATATCACACAATATTACCTTGAAAGGTAACATATCACACAACAAAACCTGGAAAGGAAACATATCACACAATATTACCTTGGAAGGAATCATACCACACAACATTACCTGGAAAGGAAACATATTACACAAAATTACCTTGAAAGGAAACATATCACACAATATTACCTGGAAAGGAAGCATATTACACAATATTACCTGGAAAGGAAACATATCACACAACATTACCTGGAAAGGAAACATATCACACAACATTACCTGGAAAGGAAACATAGTACACAATATTACCTGGAAAGGAAACATATTACACAATATTACCTGGAAAGGAAACATATTACACAACATTACCTGGAAAGGAAACATATCACACAACATTACCTGGAAAGGAAATATATCACACAATATTACCTGGAAAGGGAACATATCACACAACATTACCTGGAAAGGAGATATATCACACAATATTACCTGGAAAGGAAACATATCACACAACATTACCTGGAAAGGAAATATATCACACATTACCTGGAAAGGAAACATATCGCACAACATTACCTGGAAAGGAAATATATCACACAATATTACCTGGAAAGGAAACATATCACACAATTTTACCTGGAAAGGAGACATATCACACAACATTACCTGGAAAGGAAACATATCACACAACATTACTTGGAAAGGAAACATATCACACAACATTACCTGGGAAGAAAACATATCACAAAACATTACCTGAAAAGGAAACATATCACACAACATTACCTGGAAATGAAACATATCACACAATATTACCTGGAAAGGAAACATATCACACAACATTACCTGGAAAGGAAACATATCACACAACATTACCTGGAAAGGAAATATATCACACAACATTACCTGGAAAGGAAACATATCACACAACATTACCTGGAAAGGAAACATATCACACAACATTACCTGGAAAGGAATGATATCATACAACATTACCTGGAAAGGAAATATATCACACAACATTACCTGGGAAGGAAACATATCACAAAACATTACCTGAAAAGGAAACATATCACACAACATTACCTGGGATGGAAACATATAACATAACGTTACCTGGGAAGGAAACATATCACACAACATTACCTGGAAAGAAAACATATCACACAACATTACCTGGGAAGGAAACATATCACACAACATTACCTACAAAAGAAAACATATCCCACAACATTACCTGGGAAGGAAACATATCACTCAACATTACCTAGGAAGGAAACATATCACATAACATTACCTGGAAAGAAAACATATCACACAACATTAAATGGAAAGGGAACATCTCACACAACATTACCTGGGAAGGAAACATATCACATGACATTACCTGGGAAGGAAACATATCACACAACATTACCTGGAAAGGAAATATATCACACAACATTACCTGGAAAGGAAACATATCACACAACATTACCTGGAAAGGAAACATATCACAAAACATTACCTGGAAAGTAAACATATCACACAACATTACCTGGAAAGGAAACATATCACACAACATTACCTGGAAAGGAATCATATCACACAACATTACCTGGAAAGGAAATATATCACACAACATTACCTGGGAAGGAAACATATCACAAAACATTACCTGAAAAGGAAACATATCACACAACATTACCTGGGAAGGAAACATATCACACAACATTAAATGGAAAGGAAACTTATAACACAACATTACCTGGAAAGGAAACATATCACACAACATTATCTGGGAAGGAAACATACCACACAACATTACCTGGGAAGGAAACATATCACTCAACATTACCTGGGAAGGAAACATATTAGACAACATTACCTGGGAAGGAAACATATCACTAAACATTACCTGGGAAGGAAACATATCACTCAACATTACCTGGAAAGGAAACATCACACAACAGTACCTGGGGAGGAAACATATCACTCAACATTACCTGGGAAGGAAACATATCACACAACATTATCTGGGAAGGAAACATATCACACAAAATTACCTGTAAATGAAACATATCTTACAACATTACCTGGAAAGGAAACATATCACACAATATTACCAGGAAAGGAAACATATCACACAACATTACCTGGAAAGGAAACATATCACATAACATTACCTGGACAGGAAACATATCACACAACATTACCTGGGAAGGAAACATATCACAAAACATTACCTGAAAAGGAAACATATCACACAACATTACCTGGAAAGGAAATATATCACACAACATTACCTGGAAAGGAAACATATCACACAACATTACCTGGAAAGGAAACATATCACAAAGCATTACCTGGAAAGGAAACATATCACACAACATTACCTGGAAAGGAAATATATCACACAACATTACCTGAAAAGGAAACATATCACACAACATTGCCTGGAAAGGAAACATATCACACAATATTACCTGGAAAGGAAACATATCACACAACATTACCTGGAAAGGAAACATATCACACAACATTACCTGGAAAGGAAACATATCACACAACATTACCTGGAAAGGAAACATATCACACAACATTACCTGGAAAGGAAACATATCACACAACATTACCTGGAAAGGAAATATATCACACAACATTACCTGGAAAGGAAATATATCACACAACATTACCTGGGAAGGAAACATATCACACAACATTACCTGGAAAGGAAACATATCACACAACATTACCTGGAAAGGAAACATATCACAAAACATTACCTGGAAAGAAATATATCACACAACATTACCTGGAAAGGAAACTTACTACACGCCATTACTGTCATATCACACAACATTACCTGGAAAGGAAACATATCACACAACATTACCTGGAAAGGAAACATATCACACAACATTACCTGGAAAGGAAACATATCACACAACATTACCTGGAAGGAAACATATATCACAACATTACCTGGAAGGAAACATATCACACAACATTACCTGGAAGGAAACATATCACACAATATTACCTGAAAGGAAACATATCACAACATTACCTGAAAGGAAACATATCACACAATATTACCTGGAAGGAAACATATCACACAATATTACCTGGAAAGGAAACATATCACACAACATTACCTGAAAGGAAACATATCACACAATATTACCTGAAAGGAAACATATCACACAATATTACCTGGAAAGGAAAAATTACACAACCTTACCTGGAAAGGAAACATATCACACAACATTACCTGGAAAGGAAACATATCACACAACATTACCTGGAAAGGAAACATATCACACAACATTACCTGGAAAGGAAAAATATCACACAAAATTACCTGGAAAGGAAACATTACACAACGTTACCTGGAAAGGAAACATATCACACAACATTACCTGGAAAGGAAACATATCACAACATTACCTGGAAAGAAAACATATCACACAACATTACCTGAAAGGAAACATATCACACAACATTACCTGGAAAGGAAACATATCACAATATTACCTGGAAAGGAAACATATCACACACCATTACCTGGACGGGAAACATATCACACAACATTACCTGAAAGGAAACATATCACACAACATTACCTGGAAAGGAAACATATCACACAACATTACCTGAAAGGAAACATATCACACAACATTACCTGGAAAGGAAACATATCACACAACATTACCTGAAAGGAAACATATCACAAGATTACCTGGAAAGGTAATATATCACACAACATTACCTGGAAAGGAAACATATCACACAACATTACCTTGAAAGGAATCATATCAAAGAACATTACCTGGAAAGGAAATATATCACACAACATTACCTGGAAAGGAAACATATCACACAACATTACCTGGAAAGGAAACATATCACACAACATTACCTGGAAAGGAAACATATCACACAACATTACCTGGAAAGGAAACATATCACACAACATTACCTGAAAGGAAATATATCACACAACATTACCTGAAAGGAAACATATCACAACATTACCTGAAAGGAAACATATCACACAACATTACCTGAAAGGAATCATATCACACAACATTACCTGGAAAGGAAATATATCACAACATTACCTGTTAAGGAAACATATCACACAACATTACATGCAAAGGAAACATATCACACAACATTACCTGGGAAGGATACATATCACACAACATTACACACAACATTACCTGAAAAAGAAATATATCACACAACATTACCTGGAAAGGAAACTTACCACACGCCATCACTGTGAATCATATCATATCACACGGCATCACATACATCGACACACAGTACCTTCCCCCCGACACACACACGCACACTCACTCACTCACTCACTCACTCACACACACACACACACACACACACACACACACACACACACACACACACACACACACACTCACACAAACACACACACACTCACACGGTATTTGTTTCGGATGTTCCATTGCTCAAGGACATTTTGAGCTGCAATGTGAGATTAAGTATTGTCCTTTTTTTTTGTTGTTTCTCAAGTCGTTCAAGACTTATACTCACTGGCCGATGACTTTTGTTTTGTTTTGATCGATCTTAAAGCTTAAGCAAGTTTACCGGTCGTTATTTCCAAGCTGTGAACGGAACTTTCATTAATATTTTGGCGATTTTACATGTTTTCTTCTCGTCGGGTGAAACCATTGCTCCTTTTTGACGCAAAGAAATGTGATCCTTAACCTTTACCCTCACATTTTGTATTGGGGTTTGATTTTTTTTTTACTTCTTTTTATTTTTCGTTTTTTTTTATGTATTTTGTATTTGGTTTGATTTTTTTCATTAATCTTAATCCTAATCTTTTGTATTTCATTTTAAGTGTTTTTAGTATTTTATATTTTTTTATATTTTTTATTTAGTCTCTTTTTTTTATACATTCTGCACTGGCCTTACTCCATCGCTGCCACGTCCCTCTCGCTTACTTCGTCAAAGTCATCCTCGCCTTCACCCTCCTTACTTAACAGGACCAGGGTGGCGTGCGGGTGGGTCCGGAGGGGCGGCAACAGCGCCCACCCCGAACTGCCCCACCACCACATCCACCACCTCTTCCTGGTCCATCTCCACCCGGTCCACCTCCTCAAAGCCATCTTCTTCAATCTCCTCGGCAGGCGGCTCGGGAGGGGCGGCAAGGTCCCTCACCCCGAACTGCCCCTCCTCCACCGCCTCCATCACCTCCCTCTGATCCACGTCCTCAAACTCATCCTCGTCTTCACCCTCCTCCTCACCCCGAGGGTGGTGGACGGGCGGGACAGGAGGGGGGACTAGAGCCCCCACCCTGAACTGCCAATTCACTGCCTCCACCACCACCACCACCTCCCTCAGTTCCACTTCTTCAAAGTCATCCTCTTCAAACACAGGGTCAAGATCAAGACCAGGGTCATCGTCAGGGTTGTCATCATCAGATTTGTCATCATCAGGGTTGTCATCGTAAGGGTTCTCATCGTCAGGGGCGCTGGGTCCCGAAATGAAGCTCGCCATCGTAGCGAGCAGCAGCCCTTGCAGGACCCACCACCAGTAGGCGAGGGTGTGCAGGGCGTCGGAGGGTCCCAGGCCCAGTCCGTGCAGCAGGGGCTGTGCCTGCAGGTCGTATAGCACGCGGAGCGCACCTCGCGCGAGGTCGTCACTATAGGTGACGTGAGCGGCGAGCCACGCCCTACGCAGGGAATCATGTCCGTGCGTCAGGAGGAGGACGAGCACGGAGCACAGCGCGGCAATGCCCCGCAGGAGGTCACTCTGGTCGTGCTGATGGTAGGCGTAGGCCAGGGTGACCACGTGGCTAGCCAGCAGCAGGAGCAGCAGCAGGCCGGCCACACACTTGTACGGGCGGCGCATAATAGCCTTGCGTAGGCGTTGGCAGGGCGTTGATAAACGCGACATTGTGCCTTCCATCGCTCCGTGTTTGGAGTTACTGTACCTCTGCTGACACTCTTCACTTTCAGTGTCAAGATCACTGTCAGGGTCATCGTCAGGGTTGTCGTCGTCAGGGTTGTTATCGTCAGGGCTGTCATCGTCGGGGCTGTAGTCATCAGGGGCGCTGGGCCCCGAGATGAAGCTCGCCAGGGTACCGAGCAGCAGCCCCTGCAGGACCCACCACCAGTAGGCGAGGGTGTGCAGGGCGTCGGTGGGTCCCAGGCCCAGGGCGTGCAGCAGGGGCTGTGCCTGCAGGTCGTATTGCACAGCGAGGGCCTCTCGCACGAGGTCGTCACTATAGGTGACGTGAACGGCGAGCCACGCCCACCGCATTAAGGAACTCCCGGATGGCCGGAGGAGGGCGACGGATGGCACGATGAGCACGGAGCATAGCGCGGCAATGCCCCGCAGGAGGTCACTCTGGCCTTGCTGATGGTAGGCGTAGGCCAGGGTGGCCACGTGGCCGGCCAGCAGCAGGAGCTGCAGCAGGCCGGCCACACACTTGCAGGGGCGGCGCATAATAGCCTTCCGTAGGCGTTGGCAGGGCGTTGGTAAACGCGACATTGTGCCTTCCATCGCTCCATGTTTGTTGTTATTGTGTGTCTCAAGGAACACTTCACTTTGTGAGTTATCTTCGAGAGGTAATTCAACCGTTACGTGCATGTTGCTGTTAATGCACCTCTGCTGTCCATCCTCCACCGCCACCACCACCTCCCTCAGTTCCACTTCAAAGTCACCCACAGGGTGAGGATCACTGTCAGGGTCAGCGTCAGGGTTGTCATCGTAAGGGTTGTCATCGTCAGGGTTGTCTTTATCCGGGGTGCTGGGTCCCGAGATGAAGCTCGCCAGGGTAGCGAGCAGCAGCCCTTGCAGGACCCACCACCAGTAGGCGAGGGTGTGCAGGGCGTCTGGGGGTCCCAGGCCCAGTCCGTGCAGCAGGGGCTGTGCCTGCAGGTTGTTTAGCACGCGGAGGGCGCCTCGCGCGAGATCGTCACTATAGGTAACGTGAACGGCGAGCCACGCCCTACGCAGGGAATCATGTCCGTGCGTCAGGAGGAGGACGAGCACGGAGCACAGAGCGGCAATGCCCCGCAGGAGGTCACTCTGGTCCTGCTGATGGTAGGCGTAGGCCAGGGTGACCACGTGGCCGGCAAGCAGCAGGAGCAGCAGCAGGCTGGCCACACACTTGTACGGGCGGCGCACAATAGCCTTGCGTAGGCGTTGGCAGGGCGTTGATAAACGCGACATTGTGCCTTCCATCGCTCCGTGTTTGTTGTTATTGTGTGTCTGAAGGAGCACTTCACCTTGTGATTTATCATCGAGGGGTAATTCAATCCGCACGTCCATGTTGCTTTTATTGTATTTCTCAATGCTTGTTTGAGTTCGTGAGTTCTCTTCGAGGGGTATGTCCACCACTACGTGCATGGTGCTTTTATTGTGTTTTTGAGTGTTCGTCCGAGTTTGTGAGTTTTCTTGGAAGGGTAATTCCACCCTTACTTCCATGCAGCTTTGCTTTTGTTTTTGAGTGTTTACTTGTTTTTGTGGGTTAGCTGCGTGAGGCAATCCAAGCTTTATGTCCATTTAGCCTTCTGAAGGCTATCTTGGCTCGGGGGCCAGCCACGGGATTTTGATTTCTTGAGATGGGGGTATCTTTTTCCCTTTGCTTACCCTATACAGGGTTGAGATTTACCACCTCACCTCGGTTTGAGATATGCCGTTTTAGGGAGCTCGGAGTTGACATTGCATGGGGCGAAATCTAGAGCTAGTTACACCTTTTGTAGGGAAGATCGCTACGGAAGCTGATTGGCTGGATGGAGGGAGTGTCTGGTTAGCTACGGGAGCTGATTGGCTGGATGGAGGGAGTGTCTGGTTAGCTACGGGAGCTGATTGGCTGGATGGAAGGAAGTCTTATTCTTAAAGGTATCGGCGCCTCGGTTCGCCTGTTTGAAAAGCCTCTCGATGAAGTGGCTGTGGTTCTCATGGACTGTTTTGTGATGCTGGTGATAGTTGCACACGCCTTCTGCACCCCGAATGGTAAAATCAACCATGACAAACAGGTTAATCTTCTCTGTGGCCTTGGGAAACATTCATAACGGGAGTCCGATTCGTTTGAAAATATGGCCCTTTGGAGTAGGAAGTTGGCATTTTCTCGCTTCAGTAATTGTTGAATCCCACTGTCTTAAAACATTATGCGAAACAAATCAATAAGATTAATAACAGGTGGAGGAGATTAATAGAAAAGGTAGGGGGGAAATTGGAGATGTACTAAACGCCATCTAAAGTCGATAGAGTGCTGCATAAATCATCCCCTATATAGGAGATGCATGATTACAGATACATCATGAGAGTCAACCACTGATTCCCGGTACCAGACAGCATAGCGTACACTTTCCCGGTTTGTATTGCGTACTAAATACCCTGACATGAAAATGAGTATAAATTCTGAGACACTTTGCAAGTTTAATATGGAATGAGAATATACGTTACGGATAAACAATCTCCGTGGCTCAAGATCTTATCAGACAATGATTCGGACAGGACTAGGCCGCCGCAGAGCTATTGAGTAAGGACTAATTTATCTGTTCATTCTATCTCGGTCTTCCGCACACCGAGGTCGGTATTATAAGACACTTTCGCTACTCACATCAGCAATTTCTAGAGGCCAAAGAGGGGGTCTGTCAGTCTCCCACCAGGGTCATAAAACTACTCCTGGAAATGCCCACAACTCCTACGAAAGCCTTGTCAAATGTGTGTTCTTGGGCGGCGAAATGTCAACACCACCAGCAAGGAAGGAACGAGGAATGGCGGCAGGAGGGCGACGCGCCGTGGCCTGACACTCGAAACGCCTCTGGTGAGTCTCTAGGAGCCGGGACTGGCTGACCCTGACTGCCTTGCTTCATCCGAGGGTGACGGGCTGACAGCCCTCCTGCTTCCCATCCACGAGGGACTCCACCGGGCGCCCCATTAATGACTCCTCGTGTCTATCAGCATTTTAGCGTCATGGATAGAGAGACAAGCTAATGAAGGTGTTCAGATCTGGAACCTTCAAGCAGAGTTTAATTGACGTGTAAGAAAACTGTGAGGCGATGCTCATGTACAGAGTCTGGAAGAATAAAAGGGAAAAGCTCAGTTAATACTGTTCTTGTTTTTAATTTGGATTGTCTTAAAAATGCTTTAAACATATTTAGTAAGTGTGTGTGTGTTTAACAGCTCCCAAAGTCTTCACTGGATACTAATTTACGTCGTATTGGAGATCTGACATTTACCAATAAATCATTAAACATTTTCTCTTAACATGATAAACTGGAATTCGATGTTTTTTTTAATTTTTTTATTGGTTGCAGTGGTACGATTCATATTATTTATTCGATGTATTTCTTATGTACTCGTATATGCCAATGCTGATCTTTACTAATAAGCCAAAACTGATGGTGATAGTGTTCAGCTGGTCGGATAAAAAATAAAGTGACTTTCCTACATAAATAAAAATTGTTTTCGAAAGCTACACAACCTTCACATCTCCCATCCTGCGGTGGAGACTTTCCTGATGAGTCCTTACCCCCACGGTATGATTATACTCCGAAACAGTTGTGTTGTTATGTTTTTTTTTTGTATCTACTGATGTCTTTTGGATTGCCAGTCTTTCGAACAATCAGCGTTTCAGTTTGTATATATGTCATCTGCGTCTGCATATTCGGCACATTTGTTTGACGACTTGAGTATTTGACGGTCGGTCTGTCTCTTTGCTTGTTATTCCCTATATATGTCTTTCGGTTCGATTTTTTTTTGTCTGTTTGCCTGTCTATCTGTCTGAATGTATATATACTTCTTTGTCTCTGTTTGTGTGTCTGTCTGTCTATCTCTGTCACCCCTCCCCACACACACAGAGGTGCGAGCGCTCAAAATAGAATTGTGTGTACACAAATGAATATTCATAAATACATTAACACATAGGCGGTGGCTGAGTGGTTAGCGTGCTGGGTTCACATTCAATACGCCATTGACAACGTCGGATCGAATCCCCACGCTATCACCTGGGATTTTTCAGTCACCGCCGAGTGGCCTAAGACTACCCACATGCTGTCCAGAAGACCACCCATCGACCCGGACTCTACTCTAGAAGAAACCGTCCAGTGAATCAAGAATGAGTTCCCGGGGGCAGCTTGAGCCGAGCATAACTGGCGCCACTATAAAAAAAATTGCCTGCGCCATGACGGGCTTGAACCGACCATCTGGCCCCTGAAGAAAGCCTACCGGCGTTATATGCAGGCATGTAAACACACACACACACACACACACACACACACACACACACACACACACACACAGGTGATTATTTATCTTACAAACAAAAACCTTCCGACAGGTCCTTCATGTGGTCAAGGTGAGGCGGAGTCCTATGCGTGTTGTGTAACCTCATCATTAAGGGAAAGCTCCTCCTCTTGGCGGGGATAAACTTTACGATGATTCTATGTTTGTGAAGATTATGATTGGATATGACGAACGAGCTTGCATGGGTAAAACAAAATAAAAGAAATGAGGGAGGCATTATCTCGGACGCGCAAGACGATAATAAATGTGAATAAAAGAAAAGAGCATACAGGGGAAAAAGCTGCTGCGGCAAAATCACAAAAAGACCGAGGCCGGCCACCTGCACGGGGCCTGATGCGCCATACCACGGTGGTGCTTTTTGCGTTCTGTATCACGCTTGGAACTGCTGGCAAAAGATGAGCCTTCTTACTGCAGTGTTTCGATGGTCAACGTAATAATAACAAGGAAACTAATCTATACAAACCAAATAAATGTTAGACGCTCCTCGCGTCTGACGTGTGCAGCAGAAGGCAACGTATTTAGAGCTGGTGGTGTATAGTAAGCAGTACAGGGACTTGCAAAAGAAAAGGTGATGATTTGATGGTGAGAATGATGTGTGTGTGTGTGTGTGTGTGTGTGCAGTGAAAGCATTAAAATGGGTTTTCTTTATAAAACAATATATCATCTAATAGGCGTTGATAAAAGTAAACACTCCACATTACTGTAAGGACTCATGACAATGATGCATCAAATCAAAAGTTTTTCATCAATGTTTAGAAAGATAAAAGCATAATAATTATAAATAAGTTACAGAAAAAAAATACTGCCTTGCCCCCCCCAAAAAAGATAGCAATGGTTCCCCCCCTACATGTCCCATCTCCGTTGATTATACTTTTTTTATAAAGGAAAAGATAACCCGGCGCTTTCTCCTATCGGGGACAAGTATTGCGGCCAATCACTGCTCGTGACACGGGCTTGGGTGTAGCCGTCCGTCAGCCCTTGTGTCACAGCTAGCCTTTGTACTCCACTTCCTTTTCTAAACACACAGGTGTGGTGCAGGTACTACAGTACCACACAACGCTCCCCAAACGCCCATTAGACACGAAGCAGACAACAAGCCATTACGTCATCCTCGAGGTTGGGCGTTCTGTATCGTCTCCGCCAGTTTTTCTCCCCCGCACAGATGCTGTCCATATACAGGGGCCTTGTCCGCCCTCATATGGAGACACCTCTGCACTCAAAATTGACCTCTCTTTTGGCCACTCATTACTTTTGTCTGTTGTGGGAGCGGTGAGTAGCGGGCTTTTTTTTCTACACTTTTCGTTGCCCTTGAGCCGTCTCCATTGTTGTTAGAAAAAGGGGGGGGGGGAGGTTGTTGGGGGTGGGGGCTGGAATCGCAAATCATTTGAGTGAGTGGACATGTCGTGATTGTCTTTGCGTGTAACCTTTGTAGACGATGGATGATAACTTTTGGTTGCCGCGGGCGCGCTCTGCAGTTTTTACTTGGAGTTTTAAAAGGTTGGATAGCGTGTTGGTTGTTTTTAGTACATGGCTGCTAGGTGATAGTCGGGTTGGGTGGTGCGTTGGCAGTTGTGGTGTGTGGAGAGCAGGATGCAGTGCTTGGCCCTCGACCGACACCCTGACGCCACCTCCATCTTCCCCACCTTGTCAGTTCCAAGGCCTACCTTTTCGTACAGGTGCGCGGGAGTGAGGTTACTACCCCAGCAATATTCATCACACGCTTATCTAGTCTAACAACAACGCGGCAAACCGTCACACAACATTACAAGAAAGAGATTAAGGAAATGTATACCCAATGTTATTTATCCAAGCGAGGAAAGAAAGCAGTGGACCTATCTAACAGTCAAGCAGTTTTACCATCAACATATTTTGACTTACAAATTACACGTCACACTGCTGCCATTCGAGTGATCTTCAAACGAGCTGATGGCGGGAAATTAACGCTTGACAAAGGGGCACGTCTCGTTGTCTTTCACGTCATTAATATCTGCGGCGTTTAATTTTCTTTGCTTGCACGCGGAACATTCAAGACTTTTCAAAATTGTATAAGATAACTACATTCGACGGACTAGTAGAAGGACGAAGGACCAGTAGAAGAACGAAGCAGACGTTGCAATTCTTGGTGCCGTTAATGAACTTCGAAAAACTACATCCTTTACCCACTACTTCTTCTTCCATGGTCTTTATTGATATTTTCTTTTCCTTAACAACCATTCAAACTGCGTCGCCAGTCACTAGGGTAGGAGGAGAGGGGGGGGGGTGACGGTGGGTTAACGAGGGGGTGCAGCTGCAGAGTTGATAATTTATTACACAGCACGAGAGGTACAAATACAATAACCGATATTGGCACTCCTTTGTTTCCCTTTTTATGGGAGCCGCATCCATTTTTATTACCTTTCCTCTGCCTCCACCCATGATAGAAAACAGCAACGGCAGCATCAAGCCAAGGAAGGCGGCATGGGTTCATAATGACAAATGTATCCTACTTCTTAATGAGTAGTTTGACAGAGAAAAAATCACTATAAATCAGAAAATGGGTTACACCACTACCAGTTACACCTCGAGGCCTTGATCCAGCCATCCGAGCCACCGTCATCAGTGTGGAAAGAGGTTCACCACAAACCTTGCGGCCTTCACAACAAGCCCCGTCTGCCTCCGTCTGAAGTCACACACACACACACACACACACACACACACACACACACACACACACACACACACACACACACACACACACAAACACACCTGCGCGTAGCCTTGGGGCTCATCTCTGTCACATTGGCCCTTGAGCCTATGGCGGGTAATAACTTATTGCCTCGGGACACAGGGCCAGTGTGACATCCGGGGTACCACAGTTTGCCTCATCCAGGTTTCCCCAGGTACCCATTTATTGACCAGTCCGAAAGGGAAGATGAACAGCTGGAGTAGGTAGGAAGACACCTACCGAGCGGGCGCAAGCCACTCCCGGTGAGGTATATATGGGAGGTGAGAAGGGAGCTGAAGCCCTCCAAAGACCCTTCCCATGTCCTCACTAACCGTTTCCCTATTGTCTCACCAACACCGGAGAGTAGTTCAGCATGCTCTCTAAAGACAGACCCTCTCTCTATCCACACCACACTGCATTCACACAACATATACACCTTTTCCCAAAATTAAAATTTCAAAATGGCGCACATACACCAAGCCTCGGAGTCCCCGACTGGGGGGGGGGACCACAAATTCCCCCAGGGAGGACTCCCCTTCTGGCCGCCGACCCGAGAGGTGTCTTGATAACTCCTCGAACCTCTTTCTTCTCAATTTCTGCAACATTCGCGGTCTTCGCTCTAATTTTCATTTTGTGGAACATCATCTCTCCTCCTCTAAACCTCACCTTCTCTTCCTTACCGAAACACAGGTTTCTGAGGCTACTGACAGCAATCTCTACTCTGTTCCCTCCTACTATCTCTATCCTAAATTTCAATCCCAAGCTGGATGTTGCGCCTACGTTCGCAACGACATCACTTGCTCTCGTGCCCACGACCTTGACCCTTCTGAATTTTCCACCATCTGGTTAAGACTTCACTGTCATTCTATTACTAAATACATCTGTGCCGTTTATCTCTCACCTAACTCTACCAACTATGTAAAATCCTTTGACTATTTGAATTCTAAAGTGGAGCACATCTTGACCCACTCTCCCTTCGCTGAAATCTCCATCCTAGGAGATTTCAATGTTCACCACCAGCTTTGGCTTTCATCCTCTTTCACTGACCATCCTGGTGAACAAGCCTACAACTTTGCTATCCTCAACGACCTAGAGCAGTTGGTCCAGCACCCTACTGTACACGTATTCCCGACCGTCTTGGAGATCGGCCCAACATTCTAGACCACTTCCTTACCTCAAACCCTTCTGCTTACTCTGTCAAACTGTTCTCTCCGTTGGGCTCCTCCGATCACAATCTTATTTCTGCATCCTGTCCTATCGCTCCTGTACACCCTCTGGACCCACCGAAGAGGCGATGTTTCTGGCATTTTGCTTCAGCTCGGTGGGACGACCTGAGGATGTACTTTTCCGATTTCCCGTGGAATGATTATTGCTTCCAGGATAGAGACCCCTCTGTGTGTGCTCAGCGCATCACAGAGGTGATTGTCTCTGGAATGGAGGCATACATTCCTCGTTCTCTCTCTACTCCTCACGCTAAAAAGCCTTGGTTTAATCATGCTTGTTCTCGTGCTGTCAATGATAGAGAGGTAGCTCACAAAAGGTACCAGAGCCTTCAAACTAATGCTAATTATGAACTTTACATTTCTGCCCGAAATTGTGCCAAATCTATTCTCCGACTAACCAAAAATTCTTTCATTAATAGAAAATGTCAAAACCTTGCTTTCTCTAACTCCTCCCGTGACTTCTGGCATCTAGCCAAAAACATCTCCTCCAACTTCACTTCTTCATCTTTCCCTCCACTCCTCAGTCCTGACGGCAACACTGCCATCTCATCTATCTCAAAGGCAGAACTCTTCTCTCAAACTTTTTCTAAAAACTCCACTCTGGACGATTCTGGGCATATTCCTCCTACTCATCCCCCCTCTGACTCGTTTATGCCTGTTATAAAGATTCTTCAAAATTATGTTTTCTATGCCCTCTCTGGCCTCAATCCTCAGAAGGCTTATGGACCTGATGGAGTGCCTCCTATTGTCCTTAAAAAACTGTGCCTCCGTGCTGTCACCCTGCCTGGTCAAACTCTTTCGCCTCTGCCTGTCAACATCTACCTTTCCTTCTTGCTGGAAGTATGCCTTCATACAGCCTGTACCTAAGAAGGGTGACCGCTCAAATACCTCAAACTAACGTCCTATTGCTTTACTTTCTTGTCTATCTAAAGCTTTTGAATCAATCCTTAACCGGAAGATTCAAAAGCACCTTTCCACTTCTGACCTTCTATCTGATCGCCAGTATGGGTTCCGCAAGGGGCGTTCTACTGGTGATCTCCTAGCCTTCTTAACTGATTCTTGGTCATCCTCTCTTAGCCGTTTCGGTGAAACTTTTGCTATTGCGCTGGACATATCAAAAGCTTTTGATAGGGTCTGGCACAAATCTTTGCTTTCTAAACTACCCTCCTACGGTTTCTATCCTTCTCTCTGTACCTTTATCTCCAGTTTCCTTTCTGACCGTTCTATTTCTGCCGTGGTAGACGGTTACTGTTCTTCCCCTAAATCTATTAACAGTGGTGTCCCACAGGGTTCTGTCCTATCTCCCACTCTTTTTCTGTTGTTCATTGATGATCTTTCCAAAACGAACTGTCCTATCCATTCCTACGCCGATGATTCCACTCTGCATTATTCAACTTCTTTTAATAGAAGACCCACCCTTCCGGAACTTAACGACTCAAGGCTGGAGGCTGCAGAACGCTTAGCCTCAGACCTTACTATTATTTCCGATTGGGGCAAGAAGAACCTGGTGTCCTTCAACGCCTCAAAACACAGTTTCTCCACCTCCACTAGACAAAATCTTCCAAACAACTATCCACTAGTCTTTGACAACACCCATCTATCACCTTCCTCAACACTAAACATCCTCGGTCTATCCTTAACTCAAAATCTCAACTGGAAACTTCATATCTCATCTCTTACTAAATCAGCTTCCTCGAGGCTGGGCGTTCTGTACCGTCTCCGCCAGTTCTTCTCCCTGCACAGTTGCTGTCCATATATAGGGGCCTTGTCCGCTTTCGTTTGGAGTATGCATCTCATGTGTATGGGGCTCCACTCACACAGCTCTTCTGGACAGAGTGGAGGCTAAGGCTCTTCGTCTCATCAGCTCTCCTCCTCATACTGATAGTCTTCTACCTCTTAAATTCCGCCGCAATGTTGCCTCTCTTTCTATCTTCTATCGATATTTCCACGCTGACTGCTCTTCTGAACTTGCTAACTGCATGCCTCCCCCCCTTCCGCGGCCCCGCTGCACTCGACTTTCTACTCATGCTCATCCCTATACTGTCCAAACCCCTTATGCAAGAGTTAACCAGCATCTTCACTCTTTCATCCCTCACGCTGGTAAACTCTGGAACAATCTTCCTTCATCTGTATTTCCTCCTGCCTACGACTTGAACTCTTTCAAGAGGAAGGTATCAGGACACCTCTCCTCCCGAAATTAACCTCTGATTTTGGACACTCCTTTAACCTCTGTTCGGGAGCAGTGAGTAGCGGGCCTTTTTTTCTTTTTTTTCTTTGCGCCCTTGAGCTGTCTCCTTAGCTGTAAAAAAAAAAAAAAAAAGCTGGCTGGGCTGCGTGGCGAGCTAAGGCCGGGACTCGAACCTAGGTCCGCGGATTCGCAGCTAGGAATGCTAACCGCTGCACCGCGGACTCTAAAGAATGATACTATATCCTACATACGCCTCACCCCTTATCAGCCTTTGACTATTAGCTTAAATATAGTGTGTATATACTCACTTTGTTAGCCACATATTTAACGCACATATAAAAAAACGTGGCTTTATTGAAAGCAAGAACGCACTGAGCAGCTCATGTCTCCTGTGCTGGTGCAAAATTTGCACAAGCGTAGGAGTCCTGAGCTGTTCAGTGCGTTAAGATTTAAACTCAGTAGGTTTGACCATAACAAGCAAACAGTACCTCAACCTTCACAGCACTGAACAATTTAGCAGAGCAATTATGCCTATATATTTATCTTAAGCTCATTGTTTCTATGGGTGACTAAACGCAGTGAGCAGCTCCAGCCTCCTACGCTGAAACCACCACCCAGACAGCACGCCTGCCTTCACAGCGCTGAGCAGCCTGAAAGTGCGACCTTGTAGACTTCAGAAATGTGACGGAGCGGCCTCACACTCCAATGGATTACATCTAAACAAAAAGAGTACTATGGTCAACACCTGCGATACATTCCTTAAGTTTTGGCAGCAAAGAGACGCTTAAATGTTTGTTCAGTGTACTGTGCTGCAAGAACAGACTTTTTGTTTTTAATGATGCTCAAACTATGATATCTTCAAGTAATATCCATTTACTCAATATACGTTGTACTGATTAGCGTTTTAGTACAATGATAAGGAGAACGAAGCTTGTCTCCCAGCCGAAGAAATTCTTAAGGTTTTGCAACTGAATGAAATCACAAGAAAAAAATGTCCGACTTTCAGTGCAACCGCAGTAGTTTTTGTAATAGTTATTCGCAGAGTCAAGTCCATGGAGTCTCTCATTAAATCCTTGGCAAAGTTTGTGGCACATTTATCAAGGCCTCGCACGTGTACGCCATTGCGCTACTCGCTTTGCTGGTGTTTTTTTGTGAACTGTTTTGTGTGTGTCACTCCACAAAACGTTTCTTGACTCAAACCTCGACGGCGTGTATTTTCGCGATTATTACATGTGACAACTTACAATCAAATGCAGTTTATGTACTCCTTTGTGTGGTCATATTTCGAAGCTACACAGGAGGCTGACGTCAACACCATGTGACTAAAATAGGTAAGCTTTCAGCCATCTTACATGTTAGAGATGTTACCCCAAAAAAAACTAAGGCGGAAAGAACACGCCAGCACTAAAAGAGGCGTTCATAATTCTAACTTTGAAATAAAATACTTACTTTTAGAACACTGACAACAAGCAAAGACTTCCGAGCCTGAACCAGCTTTCCCAAACCAGTCGAACTGGCCCAAGCCACCAAGTGCACGTGTCAGCGAGAAAAAAAAGTATATTAAACCGGTATTATCTGTTTACCTATTCACGATGGAAGATAGAGCTGCAATGAAACTGTGTGTGTGTGTGTGTGTGTGTGTGTGTGTGTGTGTGAGAGAGAGAGAGAGAGAGAGAGAGAGAGAGAGAGAGAGAGAGAGAGAGAGAGAGAGAGAGAGAGAGAGAGAGAGAGAGAGAGAGTGTGTATGAATGAGAGAGAGTTAGTCAAAAAATTCGGGTGGCGCTGGGCAATAGACGGGCTTGCTTGCATGGGCAGGTGTGGGTGGAGGTGGGGAGAGGGGCTAGGGGAGTAGGAGAGTAGGAGGAGGAGAACGAGACACTGCTGTTGATGAGCGGGAGGTGATGAGAAGTGCGAGAGGATGCTCGCTGCTGAACGTTGGGGGTCAAAGAAAGAAGGATGACGTGGGTGAGGACTAAGGTTGGTATTGTCAGATGCTCCCACCCCTCACACCAACTATTTCCAAAGGCCAAAAAGGAGGTTAATCGAGTTCTAATGAGTGTTCTTTTAGGTTCACGGTACAGAAGAAGGCTCAGACTACCACCAGGGTCATAAAAGTACCCCTGGATATGCCCTAAACTCCAACGAAAGACTAGTAAATTACGTGTTCTTGGGCGCAGAAATGTTTAAAAATATGGCCCTAAGCAACACTGAAACGCGATGATGATGGGGGATGGGAGGCTGTGAAAGGCGAGGGAGATGATGATGCTACTGGCGGTGGGCGAAAGTGAAAATAATAATAGCTAGGTAAGGACAAGGGGAACATGGTAACCGGTCGGAAAAGAGGGTGAAGAGTACCGCGGATGATTGAACAGTAGAAAGGACTGAGAAGAGAACTTAGTAAGAGAGGAGTGAAGAAGGGAGAGGAGATGATACGTGCTTAGGAAGGTGAGGAGTAGGACGAACAATAGCATAGAAAACGAAGGATCACGGGCTTAGTATGAAGAGGAGAGGAGGAAGAGGACATCTGGGTGGGTGATGGAGGACGATGACTGTGTGAAAATGTTACAAGAGGTGAGATGGGCGAGAGAAGTGAAGACGAACAGGAGGGGAAAAAAATGTCAAGAAAAAAAAAAAAAAAAAAACCGCGGAGAGAGGACAAAAGGAGGAGGGTTGCGAGGGAGAGGGTAATAAAAATGTTGTGACAGCAAAGGCGAGGCGAGGAGAGGACAGGTGGAACGTGCAAGGTGAACAGGACGGGAGGAGGCGACGGAAAGTGTAGGAAGAGGCGCAGAAGAGACTCTTGAGGGGGACTGATTTCAATGATATTCTTTTTTGTACATAAAGTCTGACAGCCGACCAGAAGAAATCTCCATACGCGACGACTCTATCTATTTTTTCTTTTTTTACAGCAGAGGAGACAGTGCAAGGGCGTAAAAAAAGAAAAAAAGCCCGCCACTTACTGCTCCTAAATAGAGTAGTGGCCAAAAAGAGATATCAGTCTCGGGAGGAGAGGTGTCCTGATACCCTCTTTAGTCCGCGAAAGAAGAAACGGGGGATACAAAAGAAAGAAATATATGATAATAACAAAAAAGACTTCACTCAACGGATACAAAAAGCTCGCCAACACGTGCAACGACAACTAAGGAGACAAGCGAAAAAACAGTTCTGTTATAATGAGAAGAAATTAGATAAGTTCGTGATGCCAGACTGCTGCCTTGACGGGGGAGCAGAGTGGAGGTTTGGGTGCCATCTCCTCTACCCACCCACCCCCGCTCCCCCCGACGCTGACTAGCAGAACGTGGGAGACATTAGTGGCTTCGTTTCGTATTCTGCATGATGGTAGCCGCGACGCCTTGCTACGGGGACACGAAAAAAAGTGGGTTACGTCCCGATGAGGAGAGAGGAAGGGAGGGAAGGAGGGGGAGAGGGAGGGAGGGAGGGAGGTTGGGGTTTTGAATGAAGGAGCCGATTGTGTGGAAGGAAGGCAGACGTTGGGGGGAAGGGTAGCGGGGATCAGGGTGCGTAGGGGCTGTGTGGGGTGCTGGGGGCGGGGCAAGGGTGTCCGGGGTTGCTCTGTGGGGTGCTGGGTGGCGGGGCAGGTGTGTCTGAGGGGCAGGTGGCGGGGCAAGGGTGTCAGGGGCTGCTGTGTGGGGTGCAGGGGGGCGGGGCAGGAGTGTCTGAGGGTCAGGTGGCGGGGCAAGGGTGTCAGGGGCTGCTGTGTAGGGTGCTGGGTGGCAGGGGGGTGTCTGAGGGGCAGGTGGCGGGGCAGGGGTGTCAGGGGCTGCTGTGTGGGGTGTAGGGGGGCGGGGCAGGTGTGTCTGAGGCTGTTGTGAGGTGAGGCTCGAGGGATGAGTGTGCAGTTTCTGTCTTCGCCGTTATACAACCTGTTCTTGGTTAAAAGAAATTACATTCACGAAACTTTCCTTGAAATGCTATGGACAATTTTCTTTGAAGTACCCGATGTTCAAGGAAATCAGCCAAGTTCTTCCTCCTTGACAGGCAACAAATATACAGAATAAACTTGGTATTATTTTCGTCTCCCGCTGGTCCACAATGGAGGCTCCAGGGTAGTGTGGAAGCAATTTATGGACTCAGTGATTGACCGGGACATTGAGGCGCAATTGAATAGAAAAAAGAAAAAAAAAAGGCACTCATGATATCTTGCTCAGCAGGATGGAGAAGGCTAAAGTGTCTTATTCCATGACAAAAAAAAAGACGTTAACAAAACCTTTGGGTACCGTTATTAGCAAGACAAAGTGAGAGCCGTAGACAGTGAGCCCGACAAAACCTGTGAGAGGCATCCCCGCGCCGCCTCGCCGACGTAACTGAGCAGCGTCGAGACAGCGCCGCCAGCGTGCCGCGCCTTCCTTGGTATGGAATGACGAGGCGTTTCTGCAGAAATTTGACAAATTTGGGCTAAAATAATTTGCGTATACATAACTTACAAGATAACAAGTATGACTCCAGTGAACATGTTGCATCTTCGTGGCGCGTCCCCAGCCTTCGTGACGGCGCGGAACATTTATATGAAGTGTAGGAGTCACATAAACTAATCCAGCGGCACTCAACGCCTGGCAGTGATAGCAGTGTTCATTTTCCTTCAAGTGGAGAAAAAACGCCCAACGTACCGCCCCACATGCAGGGAATTCCTCCTAAAGCTTGCCATGGGACACGCCGTCAAGGTGTGTGTGTGTGTGTGTGTGTGCCAGCGCCTCTTATTGTCCCTAGCACGGCACCCCCACCACCGCTTCCTCCTGTCCCTCGCACGCCACCCCCGCCACCGCCCCTTCTTGTCCCTCCCACGCCAGCCCCGCTTTCGCCTCCTACTGTCCCTCGCACGCCACCCCCGGCACCGCCTCCTTCTGTCCCTTGCACTCCACCCCCGCATCCGACTCCTTCTGTCCCTTGCACGCCACCCCCGCATCCGCTTCCTCTTGTCCCTCGCATGCCAACCCCGCCACCGCCTCTTCCTTTCCCTCGCACGCCACCCCCGCCACAGTCTCCTCCTGTCCCTCGCACGCCACTCCCGACAACGCCTCCTCCTGTCCCTCGCACACCACACACGCCATGGGATCCTCATGTCTCTCGAACGCCATCCCCGCAGACGGCTCCTCCTGTCCCTCGCACGCAAACCCTGCCTCCGACTCCTCCTGACTCTCTCACTCCACCCCCGCCTCTGCGTCCCCCTGTTTTTCGAAAGCCACCCACGCGGCCGCCTCCTCCTGTCCCTCGCACGCTAACCCCGCCACCGCCTTCTGTTGTCCTTCGCATGCCACCACCGCCGCCGCCTCCAGTCTCTCGCACGCCGACCGCACCACCGCCTCCTTCAGTCATTCGTACGCCACCCCAGCCACTGCCTCCTCCTTTCACTTACACGACGCGCCGGCCACCGCCTCCTCCTGTCCTTCGCACGCCAACCCCGCCGCCGCACGGCAAACCTGCCACCGCCTCCTCCTGTCCATTGCACGACACCTTCGCCGCCGCCTCCTCCTTTCCCTCGCATGACACCCCCGCCGCCGCCTCCTCGTTTCCCTCGCACGACACCCCCGCCCCCAGCCTCCTCCTTTCCCTCGCTCGACACCCCCGCCGCCGCCTCCTCCTTTCCCTCGCACGACACCCCTGCCGCCGCCTCTTCCTTTCCCTCGCACGACACCCACGCCGCCGGCTCCTCCTTTCCCTCGCATGCCACCCATTCCACCGCCTACTCCTTTCCCTCGAACGTTATCCCCGCCACCGCCTCCTACTGTCCCTCGAACGTCACCCCCGTAGCCGCATACTCCTGTCCCTCGCACGCCAGCCCTGCCATTGCATCATCCTCTCCCTCGCACGCCACCCCCGCAACCTCCTCCTTCTATCTATCGAACGTCGCCACCGCCTCTTACTGTCCCTCGCACGCCACCCCCGCGACCGCCTCCTCCTATCTATCGAACGGCATCCCCGCCACCGCCTCTTACTGTCCCTCGCACGCCACCCCCGCAACCTCCTCCTCCTATCTATCGAACGTCGCCACCGCCTCCTACTGTCCCTCGTACGCCACCCCCGCGACCGCCTCCTCCTATCTATCGAACGCCATCCCCGCCACCGCCTCGTACTGTCCCTCGCACGCAACCCAAGCCACCGCCTCCTCTTGTCCCTCGCACGCCACCCAAGCCACCGCCTCTTCCTGTCCATCGCACGACACCCAAGTCACCGCCTCCTCCTTTCTCTCGCACGCCACCTACGCCACCGAATCCTCCTGTCCCTCGAACGCCATCCACGCCACCGCCTCCTCCTGTCCCTCGAACGCCACCCACACCACCGCCTCCTCGTTTCCCTTGCAAGCAATCCCCGCCGCCGCCTCCTCTTCTCCCTCGCACGCCAACCTCTCCATAGCCTCCTCCTGTCCCTCGAACGCCAACCTAGCCACCGCCTCCTCCTGTCCCTCGAACGCCAACCTCGCCACCGCCTACTCCTGTCCCTCGAACGCTAACCTCGCCACCACCACCCCCTGTCACTCGCACGCCAATCAGGACACCGCCTCCTTCTATCTATCGAACGCCATCCCCGCCACCGCCTCCTAATGTCCCTCGCACGCCACCCCCGCTACCGCATCCTCTTGTCCATCTAACGCCAACCCCACAACTGCCTCCTACTGTCCCTCGAAAGTCACCCGCGCCACCGCCTCCTTCTCTCATTCCCACGCCACCCCTGCCACCGACTCCTCCTGATTCTCGCACTACACCTCCGCCACCCAAGCGGCGGCGCCTCCTCCTGTTCATCGCACGCTAACCCCGCCATCGCCTCATTTTTTTTTTTTTTTTTTTACAGCAAAGGAGACAGCTCAAGGGCACAAAAAAGTAAACATTAATAAAATAAAAAAAGCCCGCTCGCTGCTCTAAAAAGAATCCAAAGAGGTGGCCGAAAGATAGGTCAGTTTCGGGAGGAGAGGTGTCCTGATACCCTCCTCTTGAAAGAGTTCAAGTCGTAGGCAGGAGGAAATACAGATGAAGGAAGATTGTTCCAGAGTTTACCAGCGTGAGGGATGAAAGAGTGAAGATGCTGGTTAACTCTTACATAAGGGGTTTGGACAGTGTAGGGATGAGCATGAGTAGAAAGTCCCCGCGGGAGGGGGATAGGCATGCAGTTAACAAGTTCAGAAGAGCAGTCAGCGTGGAAATATCGATAGAAGATAGAAAGAGAGGTAACATCGCGGCGGAATTTAAGAGGTAGAAGGCTATCAGTAGGAGGAGGAGAGCTGATGAGACGAAGAGCCTTAGACTCCACTCTGTCCAGAAGAGCTGTGAGTGGAGCCCCCCACATGAGATGCATACTCCATACGAGGGCGGACAAGGCCCTGTATATGGACAGCAACTGTGCAGGGAGAAGAACTGGCGGAGACGGTACAGAACGCCCAGCCTCGAGGAAGCTGATTTAGTAGAGATGAGATATGAAGTTTCAGTTGAGATTTTGAGTTAAGGATAGACCGAGGATGTTTAGTGTTGAGGAAGGTGATAGCTGGTGTTGTCAAAGAATAGGGATAGTTGTTTGGAAGATTGTGTCGAGTGGATAGGTGGAGAAACTGTGTTTTTGAGGCGTTGAAGGACACCAGGTTCTTCTTGCCCCAATCGGAAATAATAGTAAGGTCTGAGGCTAAGCGTTCTGCAGCCTCCAGCCTTGAGTCGTTAAGTTCCTGAAGGGTGGGTCTTCTATTAAAAGAAGTTGAATAATGCAGAGTGGAATCATCGTCGTAGGAATGGATAGGACAGTTCGTTTTGGAAAGAAGATCATCAATGAACAACAGAAAAAGAGTGGGAGATAGGACAGAACCCTGTAGGACACCACTGTTAATAGATTTAGGGGAAGAACAGTGACCGTCTACCACGGCAGAAATAGAACGGTCAGAAAGGAAACTGGAAATAAAGGTACAGAGAGAAGGATAGAAACCGTAGGAGGGTAGTTTAGAAAGCAAAGATTTGTGCCAGACCCTATCAAAAGCTTTTGATATGTCAAGCGCAATAGCAAAAGTTTCACCGAAACGGCTAAGAGAGGATGACCAAGAGTCAGTTAAGAAGGCTAGGAGATCACCAGTAGAACGCCCCTTGCGGAACCCATACTGGCGATCAGATAGAAGGTCTGAAGTGGAAAGGTGCTTTTGAATCTTCCGTTGAGATTGATTCAAAAGCTTTAGATAGACAAGAAAGTAAAGCAATAGGACGGTAGTTTGAGGGATTGGAGCGGTCACCCTTCTTAGGTACAGGCAGTATGAAGGCATACTTCCAGCAAGAATTAAAGGTAGATGTTGACAGGCAGAGGCGAAAGAGTTTGACCAGGCAGGGTGACAGCACGGAGGCACAGTTTTTAAGGACAATAGGAGGCACTCCATCAGGTCCATAAGCCTTCTGAGGATTGAGGCCAGAGAGGGCATAGAAAACATCATTTTGAAGAATCTTTATAACAGGCATAAAGGAGTCAGAGGGAGGATGAGTAGGAGGAATATGCCCAGAATCGTCCAGAGTGGAGTTTTTAGAAAAAGTTTGAGAGAAGAGTTCAGCCTTAGAGATAGATGAGACGGCAGTGTTGCCGTCAGGACTGAGGAGTGGAGGAAAAGATGAAGAAGTGAAGTTGGAGGAGATGTTTTTGGCTAGATGCCAGAAGTCACGGGAAGAGTTAGAGAAAGCAAGGTTTTGACATTTTCTATTAATGAAAGAATTTTTGGTTAGTCGGAGAATAGATTTGGCACGATTTCGGGCAGAAATGTAAAGTTCATAATTAGCATTAGTTTGAAGGCTCTGGTATCTTTTGTGAGCTACCTCTCTATCATTGACAGCACGAGAACAAGCGTGATTAAACCAAGGCTTTTTAGCGTGAGGAGTAGAGAAAGAACGAGGAATGTATGCCTCAATTCAAGAGACAATCACCTATGTGATGCGCTGAGCACACAAATAGGGTTCTCTATCCTGGAAGCAATAATCATTCCACGGGAAATCGGAAGAAGTACATCCTCAGGTCGTCCCACCGAGCTGAAGCAAAATGCCAGAAGCATCGCCTCTTCAGTGGGACAGAGGGTGTACAGGAGCGATAGGACAGGATGCAGAAATAAGATTGTGATCGGAGGAGCCCAACGGAGAGAACAGTTTGACAAAATAAGCAGAAGGGTTTGAGGTAAGGAAGAGGTCTAGAATGTTGGGCCGATCTCCAAGACGGTCAGGAATAAGTGTAGGGTGCTGGACCAACTGCTCTAGGTCGTTGAGGATAGCAAAGTTGTAGGCTTGTTCACCAGGATGGTCAGTGAAAGAGGATGAAAGCCAAAGCTGGTGGTGAACATTGAAATCTCTAGGATGGAATTTCAGCGAAGGAGAGTGGGTCAAGATGTGCTCCACTTTAGAATTCAAATAGTCAAAGAATTTTACATAGTTGGGCGAGTTAGGTGAGAGATAAACAGCACAGATGTATTTAGTAATAGAATGAGAGTGAAGTCTTAACCAGATGGTGGAAAATTCAGAAGAGTCAAGGTCGTGGGCACGAGAGCAAGTGATGTCGTTGCGCACGAAGGCGCAACATCCAGCTTTGGATTGAAATTTAGGATAGAGATAGTAGGAGGGAACAGAGTAGATATTTCTGTCAGTAGCCTCAGAAACCTGTGTTTCAGTAAGGAAGAAGAAGGTGGGGTTTAGAGGAGGAGAGTTGGTGTTCCACAGAATGAAAATTAGAGCGAAGACCGCGAATGTTGCAGAAATTGAGAAGAAAGAGGTTCGAGGAGTTATCAAGACACCTCTCAGGTCGGCAACCAGAAGGGAGTCCTCCTGGGGGAATCTGTGGTCCCCCAGGCAGGGACTCGAGGCGTGCCAATGGTGAACCATTTTGAAATTTGAATTTTGGGAAAAGGTGTATATGTTATGTGAATGTAGTGTAAAATGGTGTGGATAAAGAGGATCTGTCTTTAGAGCATGCTGAACTACTCTCAGTGTTGGTGAGACAATGGGAAGCAGTTAGTGAGGACATGGGATTGCGATCCATTGAATGTAATGCTTTGCAAATCAAAAAGCTAGTTACTTGATTATATAAGTAATTTATGGTGTGGAACTTTATCAAACGCTTTCCTACGAACATCAAGATAGACTACGTTCAGTGATTTGGTTCCGTCATAGAAACTAAAGAGAGAAGAGGTCCACATTTAATTTCAGTAGGGTATGACAAGCAGGATCTCTTGTTACGAGCCACTATTAGAATCCTTTAGTAATGAGAGGCTTTCAAGGTTTCAGGCTTTCAAAGAGAGAGAGAGAGAGAGATTGAAGGAGGAAGAAGATGGAAGAAGAACTTGTAATAGTAGAGAAACAGCCAGGAAGAAAAAGGGAGAGGAGGAGAGAGATAGGGGGAAGATGAGAGGAGAGAGTAGAGATGGAGGAGGAGAATAAAGAAAGGGAGATGAGAGGTTAATGATTGGAGGTGAAGGAGAGAGAGAGAGAGAGAGAGAGGAGAGAGATTTAAGGAGGGTAGAGAAAGATAGAAAAGAGGATAAGAAAGGAAGAGGGGAGAAAGAGGAATTAGCTTGAGAAAGAGGAAGTAAGAAAGGGAAAGAGTTGATGGGAAGAAAGAAAATGGGAAATGAAAGAGATGAAGAAGAAGAGATAGAAAATGGAAAGAAGAAAAGAAAGTAGATGGAGAGTGGAAAGAAAGAGAAAAGAAAAGAAGAATAGGAGGAGAGGTAAAGATAAACTGAAGAAGAAGAGGAATAAATAGGAAACCAAGAGACAAGAGAAAATAAGAAACGAGAGGAGAAAACGATAGAAAAGAGGAAATGACGAAAATAAGGAAGGGATGGAGGAGGAGGAGGAGGAGGTGTAAGTGAAAAGAAGAAGAAGGAAGGGAAGAAGGAAGATAGATGTATGGATAGGAAAGGAGGAGGAGGTACAAAACAAAATAGAAAACAGAAGAAAAAGAAAGAAAGACGAATAATAGAAGTAAAATAAAATCAAGAGAGAGGGAGGAGGAAGGAAGAGGAGGAGGAAGAGGAGGAGGAGGAGGAGGAGGAAGGAAGGAAGAAAGGAGGGAGGGAGGAGGTACAAAACAAAATAGAAAACAGGCTAGAAAAGAAGACAGATAATAAATACAAAATTAAATCAAGAGGAGGAGGAGGAGGAAGAGGAAGAGGAGGAGGAAACATGTGAAAAACCATGGACTATCAGGCAGCATGAAAGCCTGTTGGCTCATTGCCTAGAGCTGCCTGCGTTCCAGTGAATTTAATCAATCCGTTTTGCCACAGGGGAGTGAGCCTTGCGAGGGAAGGATTAAAGCACTTGTGTATCTACTCTTGGGAACGATTCAGTTCCTCCCGATGCGCAAAGTGGCGATCAATGCGTTTCTTGAAGGGAGGTTGATGGTCTCACGCTAACCACTTCTGCAGGAAAGGCTGTTCAGTGGCGAAACATCTCTATTCGAAGAAAATAACTCACTGCCGATGTCGGTATTGCATCAACTTTGCTTGAATTGTTTATCCGTTATTTCTTGTTCTCCAGGTTGGTTTGTATGGCGTGAAGAGTTTGGAGTGATCAACGCGTTTGCTGAAGCTTGTTCAGGTACTTAAAAGACTTGTATCATATCTTGGGGCGTCTCTTTACCAACGTGAAGAAGGTTGAGTCGCTCAGGTCGCTCTTCATAGGAAACTGTCCTCAGTGATGGGTATCATCTTCGTGGCGCAGCACTGTACTCTCTCAAGTAATTCAATGTCTTTCTCCTGTAATTTGGAGACCAGAATTGCACGGCGTATTCCAGTGTGGGGCCTATACCAGCGAATTATACAAAGGATAACATAACTCCCGGCGTCTTGTGTTCGAAGTTCCTATCGCTATAGACCCAAACATTGTATTGAAGCTTTCTTACAGAGCGGACTTGCAGTGTTTTTGTTTTGTTTTCAAGTCACTGCTGATGGTGACTGAGGTCTCTTTTCCTCTTACTGGCTATGTCAGTGGTTCGCCACCCATGTGGTGGTATGTAGATAATACTATTTCTGGATCCGATATGCATTACTTCCACATTTGGTAGTGATGTTGAAGGACATCTGCCATTTTCTGACCACCAGGTGAGTCTGGTCCAGGTACTCTCTGGATAATTTCGCAGTCTGCCGTCGTGAGGCCTTCCACCCACCTTTGTGTCGTCAGCAAATTTTGAAAAGAATTGGATTTTTAGAAATCCAAGGATTCTGAGGCGATTGATATATATGATGAAAAGTATGGAGTCCCAGCACTGACCCTGTGGCACTCCACTTGTGACCAGGGAGCCACTCAGGAGGCCTGTCCAAATTCAGAGTACAACTCCGTTGTTTCTTCCAGTGAGCCAGTCTTTGATCACACGCTGTCAGATCGTCGTCTAATCCCGCCGACTTAATTTAAGTTTCTTGAGGAGTCTTTCGTCTGGCACTTTGTCAAAGGCTTTCCTGAAAGAAATCTAGATGTATAACATCACTGGGGATATGATTATCCCAGAAGGAGGAAGGAAGGTACAAAACAAAATAGAAAACAGAAGAAAGAAAGACGAATAATAAAATGCAAATAAAATCAAGAGGGAGGAAGAAGAGGAGGAGGAGGAGGAGGAGGAGGAGGAGGAGGGAGGAGGAGGAGGAGGAGGAGGAGGTACAAGAAACAAAAACAGAGAAAAGAAGGACGAATAATAAGTGGAAATTAAATCAAGAGAAAGGAGGAAAGAAAGAAGAGGAGGAGGCGGAGGAGGAGGAGGAGGTGTGAGTGACAGGTGCTCGAGGGCTGCCGGGCGCGTGTTTACCTGTTATTCTAATTACTGCAAATCGAGGTAAATCAAAGTTTATTTTCAATCATTTCTCAAGCTTTGGCGCGGAGATTAATCACGTCTGGCCGGGCAGGCAGGAGGAGGAGGAGGAGGAGGAGGAGGAGGAGGAGGAGGAGGAGGATGATGGTAAAAGTAATGATATAAATAGAAAGGAAGAGGGAGAAGAGAAGGAGGAAAGAAGAAAATGCACAACAATAACTACAATAATAACAATAATAATAATAATAACAATAATAACAATAATAATAATAAGAAGAAAAGAAAAGAAGAAGTCATAGAAGGAAGAAAAAAATATAAGAAAAAACCTTGAAGAGGAGAAGGATGACAGAAGTAGAAGAAGAAAGAAAAAGAAGAAGAAAGAAGAAGTAGAAGAAGAAGAAAAGAAGAAGAAAGAAAGAAGAAAGGAAAGGATGAAGACGAAGGAAAAAGAAAGAAAAATAGTAATAATAAAAAATATATAAAAAGGGACAAGTAGAAAAAGAAAAAGAAAGAAGAAAGAAGAAGAAAGAAAAAAAAAGAAAGAAGAAAGAAGAAAGAAAGAAAAAAGAAAGAAGAAAGAAAGAAAAGAAGAAAGAAAGAAAAAGCAGAAGAAGAAAGAAAGAAAGAAAGAAAGAAAGAGAAACACTTTTATGTGCATTTACACTTTTTATTTATCAACATTCCTTATCGTATGTTACATTTCATCACCCTCTCTCTCTCTCTCTCTCTCTCTTCTCTCTCTCTCTCTCTTTAATTTGATTTTCTTAATTTATTCTTCTTTTTCTTTTCTTTTTCTTCTCTTCTCTCTCTTTCTCTCGCAACCAAGGGTGAGGGCAGATCGCTGACAAACCGACTTACTTGTTTAAGTTGTTTTCTTTTGATTTATTTTCATTTTTTCTTTTCTTTTTCTTTTCTCTTCTCTCTCTCTCTCTCTCTCACTGACGAAGGGTGAAGGGCAGGTCCTTCGACAACCCAACACCGAGAGGATTAGAGACGGAGAACTTCAACAAACACGTCAGGGATCCACTTACCGGAGAAGAGGAGGGAGGGAGGGAAGGAAGGAAGGGAGGGAGGGAGGGAAGGAAGAGAGGGAGAAGTGATCCGAAAAGTGATTAAGGACAAGAAGGAGAGAAGAAAAGAAATCAAGACGATGAGGAAGAAGAGGAAACGTAGAAGATGAGCAATAGAAGAAGAAGGAAGGAGGAGGAAGGAGAAGAAACAGGAAAAATGAACCTTGGCGGTATAAAGAAAAAGCAAAATGCAAAAAACAAAAAGAAAAAAACGTAAAGAGCTTGATTACTAAAAGATCACGCCGAAACACAAAAAAAACGAATGAACAGTTCTCATAAAACCTTTTGGCAAATCTTAAAATAGCAACGAACCCAAGTACTTCTACAATCGTCAAAACACTTCCAAGACCTTCAGCAAAGTATTTAATCATACCCTTGGACTCAATAAAGTAACTATTAACACAAGTATAAATATGAATGAATCGTTTTTTCACTTCTAACAACATGCAGGAAACTTGTTGTAGTGACGGATAATGAAATGAAAGAAAAAGAAATACCAGTGTCTGGAAGAGGAGAAAAGGAGAAGGAAAGGGGAGAAAAAGAGGAGGGGATGAAAAATAGTAGAAAATGCACAGTAGTAAATAATAAAAGAAGAAGAGAGGAGAAAAAGAGATTAATATAAGAGGAAGGAGGAACAGTAGGGAGGAGGAAGAGGATAACACATGATGGAGAAGAATGAGTTATGGAGATATGAAGAAAATTTAGAGGAGAAGTTGTACAATGGAAGGAGGAATAAGAGAAGGAAGGAATAGACAGAAGAAGGAAAGAAAGGAAGAGAAGAAAGATTAGAGAGGGAGGGGGGGGGGTGATGGAGGTGATTGTAGGTATAAAAATGAAAAAAGGAAGAGAGAGAGAGAGAGAGAGAGAGAGAGAGATCCTCCTCCTCCTCCTCCTCCTCTTCAAATCATGTGACTCCTGTCCACAAGTCAAGAGGGAAGAGAAAAAGTTTACCAAAAAAATGACAAAAAAAGAATGTATGTGTGTGTGTGTGTGTGTGTGTGTGTGTGTGTGTGTGTGTGTGTGTGTATCAATCACAAATATTCCTCACTTGAAAGAATAGTTAACTAATTCCAGATTGTATACATGGAGTCTGTGTGTGTGTGTGTGTGTGTGTGTGTGTGTGTGTGTGTGTGTGTGTGTGTGTGTGTGTGTGTGTGTGTGTGTGTGTGGTCAGGTCTTAACAACAATATCATCACCGAGCCCCGACGACAGCCATACCACCCTACCGAGAAGAAGAGAGAGAGAGAGAGAGAGAGAGAGAGAGAGAGAGAGAGAGAGAGAGAGAGAGAGAGAGAGAGAGAGAGAGGGTTGTGAGAGGGTTTTAATTTCCTTTCTTCTCCCTTTTCACGTCAAAATGTATGTATGTAGTACTAGTTCCGTCAAAATGTATGTATGTAGTACTAGTAAGGAGGTGGTGGTGGTGGTGGGCATGGTGATGTGGAGTGGTGATGTGAGTGAGTGGTGGTGGTGGTGATGACGAGAAGGAGGAGGAGGAGGGGAGGAGGGAGGAGGAAGATGTTTGCAAAAGATTAAAAAATCCATGTCCAGACCACACAGCGCCTTTACAGGTCCCAGATTTTTGAGGTTGTGTGTCATAAATACATGAGAAACTACATCAGATGACCACAAAAACGATTCCTTTATGCCTTATCGAATAGGAAGATGGAGGAAGTAGCGAGTCGAGTTTGTTTTATATGTGTCGATACGCATTCCGACCATGAGGAGGAGGAGGGAGGAGGAGGAAAGGGAGAAGTGGTAGAAAATAATTGACAGAAAGGGAGAGAAAGAAAAAATAAGTAAAGATGAGAGGAAATAGATTAAAGAAAATGAAGAAGAAGAACAAAAAGAAGAAAAGAAGAAGAAGAAAGAAGAAGAAGAAGAAAAAGAAGAAGACGACGACAAAGAAAGAAGAAGAAGAGGGGAAGAGAAAGATGGGATGATTGGAAGAATTGAAATGGGACTTTTCTATCATTCATTTCCTATCATCAACGCTGCAACATGATGATAAAAAAAAAATACTGGTGCAGTCTGAACGTTTTTGCTTCACTTCCAGTTTTATCCCATAATTTCTCGTTTTGCGGCGTGTCATCGACAACGATTGAACGATATAGATTTTACTTTTGAGTCATAAAGGCCATTTTGAGTTAAAAAGTATTTTGGAACATTGAGATCAGTTTTCCCTTGAAGGCGACGCGTCTCAATAGTAAAGGATCAAATTATCAGTCAAACTTTGGTACACTTGTTAACTTGTATTTGGTGGACTTTTTAATTAACATATTCATCAGTAAGGTTAATTTTCAAGTGTACCCAAGCTTCGACTTCCTATTAATTTGTTTTCCAGATCGATTGAATATATTTATCTAAAATTCTCCCACGTGAGATAAAGCCTTGAGTCGTGTTCCACGTCAGGCTCGTTGCGCAAATAGGACCTCATCTTTTTGCCTTCCTGGAACCTCAATTTAACAGTGCTCTTCAGAATGATCCTCTGCAATCTGTCTATCTATCTAACTATTTATCTATCTGTCTATGACCTGTTATTGACCTCTCTTTCGGGCTATTGACCTCTCTTTCGACACTAATCTGAACTCTTTTTTTTTTTTTTAAAGGAGACAGTGATTAGCAAGAGCTTTTGAATTATAGATTTTCTTTTTTTTTTTGCCTTGAGCTGTTTCGCTGCTGTAAAAAAAACATATCTATCTATCTATCTATCTCTATCTATCTATCTATCAATCTATCTATCTATCTATCTATCTATCTATCTATTTTCTAAACACCTATTTATTCATTATTTAACTTTTGTCTAAGTTTATGAGTCCTTCCCTCCCAAATTATATTTACTCATTCATTATGTCAATCTTGAGTTAATTATTTTCATTCCCTTTCGGCCAAATCAAGTGATCACAATCTGTCATCCTGTCTGTCTGTCAAATCTGTCCAAATCTCTGTCAAATCCTGTCATCTGTCAAATCCAAAATAATCTGTCTCTTGTGGTTTGTTTACATCTATCAACGTCGCATTTGTTGGCGTCTACTCTTCTCCTCCTCCTCCTCACCTCACCTCAATAAACACAAATAGGAATAAACGAAGGGGAGAAAAAAAACAGAATGGAGAAAGAAAAATGGGGGAAAACAGGAAGGGATGGAAGGAAGGGAGGAAGGGAAGGGTTGGAGGGGAGAGAGTGAGGAAGGAAGGAAGAGAAGAAAAGAAGGAAGGAAGGAAGGATTGGAGGGAGAGAGAGGAGGAAGGGAAGGAAGGAAGAGAAAAAGAGAGGAAGGAAGGAAGGATTGGAGGGAGAGAGAGGAGGAAGGGAAGGAAGGAAGAGAAAAAGAAAGGAAGGAAGGAAGGAAGGAAGGAAGGAAGGGTTGGAGGGAGAGAGAGGAGGAAGGGAAGGAAGGAAGAGTAAAAAAAGGAAGGAAGGAAGGAAGGAAGGAAGGAAGAGGATTGGAGGAGAGAGAGGAAGGAAAGGAAGGAAGAAGAAAAAAGAAAGGAAGGAAGGAAGGAAAGAGAGAGGAGGAGGGAAGGAAGGAGAAAAAAGAAAGGAAGGAAGGGAAGAGGAAAGAAGAGGGAGGAAGAAGGATAGAAGAAGAAGAGAAAAAATGATGTACAGCAGAAAAAAGGAGAAAGGAATGAAAGAGATGAGAGGGAGGAAAGAAAGGAAGAAAAAATTAATTAAGAAGGAAATAATCGTGGGTGGAAGAATTACAAAGAAAAAAAAGAACAGAAGAAAAAAAAAGAAAGAGGAAAAAAAGAGAGAAACGTAAGAATATAGGGAAGAAAAAGAATATAGGGAAGAGAATTAATGAGAAACAACACAAGGAGGAAAAGAAAGGAGAAAAAAAAACAATAAGGGAAAGAATTGAAGAGAAAGCAACGTACTGATAAAGAGGGAGGAAGAAAAGAAATGAAGAAAAAGAAACATTGGAGAAAAACAAAAGCCAGAGATGAGAAGGAAGTAAAAGAAAAGAAAGAAAAGTAAGAAGGAAAGAAGAAGAAGAAAGAAGGAAGGAGAAATGAAAGCAAGTAAATGAAAAACAAACAAGCAGATGAAAGAAAAAAGAAAAGAAGGAAATTAATATGTTCTGGTTATCAAGAACACGTGAGTTGATAATTGAAAAAAAAAAAGAAAAGGAAAAAAAGGGAAAAGGAAGAAGGAAAGGAAGGAAGAGGAAGAGAGAGATTAAAGTTGTCATGCATGTTATTGAGAGAGAGAGAGAGAGAGATATGTTTTTCTCCTCTTTCCACCTTCTCTTTTCCTTTGTCCTTCCTCCATCTCTAGTCCTTAACCTAATTGTGTCATAACACTCCATCCCTCCTTTTTCTTCTTTTGCTTTCTATTTTCCTTCAGTCTTCTTTCCTTCTTTCTCTTCTCTTCTTCCTTCATGCTACCTTCCTTTTATTTCTTCCTTCATTACTTATCCAACTTCCTTGTTCTGCTTTATTTTCTTTTCAATCTTCCCTTTCTCTCTGATTACTTTTTCCTTCCTTCCTTCCTTCCTTCCTTCCTTCCTTCTTCCTTCCTCTCCCTATGACATCAAGGAAATACCACTAAAAAAAATTGATTCGCGCCAGAAGTGTGACATTTTCAGGTGTGTGTGTGTGTGTGTGTGTGTGTGTGTGTGTGTGTGTGTGTGTGTGTGTGTGTGTGTGTGTGTGTGTTTATTTGTTCTGTTGGTGATAAAAGGAGTTAGGGAGGAAGGGAAGGAAAGAGGAAAGGAAGGAAGGGAGGAGAGGAGGAGGGAGAGAAGGAAGGAAGGAAGGAGGGAAGGAAGGAGGGAAGGAAGGAGGGAAGGAAGAAATGTTACAATGAGACGAGCTTCCTCTCTCTCTCTCTCTCTCTCTCTCCTCCTGAGTCAGGTCTCTCTGATAATCAACACCACATCACTATTCAAGCTTGCTCCCAAATCGCTACTAGCTTGCTCCCCCGTCTCACTCTCCTTCTCCCTCCCTCCCTCCTTCGCTTGCTTCCTTCCTTCTCTCTCCTTTCTCGTCCTCCTCCTCCTTCTCTTTCTCTTTCTCTTATTATTCATAGTCACATATATGTTCCTTTCTCTCTCTCTCTCTCTCTCTCTCTCAATTCCAATCACGTAATAGGTGGAAGAGAGAGAGAAAAAACAAATGGTTTACAAGGAAGGGAAAGAAAGAAAAATAGTTTACTCTGAAGAGTGGTTTGTGACCGTTCAGAGAGAGAAAAGAAAGAAGAAAGAAGAAGAGAGAGAGAGAGAGAGAGAGAGAGAGAGAGAGAGGGGGGGGGATAACTCAAAGGAATGGATTATAAAAAGAAAAAAAAATGAGAGATCCAGACAATAGAAGAGAGAGAGAGAGAGAGAGAGAGAGAGAGAGAGAGAGAGAGAGAGAGAGAGGATAACATGAAAGAGAGAATGGATTTAACAAAGAAAAAAAAAGAAGAGATTGACAATAAAAGAAAAGAGAGAGGGGCTAGCAAGGAGAGAGAGTAGAGAGAGAGAGAGAGAGAGAGAGAGAGAGAGAGTCAAGGAGATAAAGTATATAAAAAAAGATGAATAAGAGATAGAAAAGCAAACAAGAGGAGGAACTGCACATGAGGCACATGCTGGCTGGTGGCTTAACGTCCATGCTTGAGCGCGTGGTCCGGGTTCGAGGGTGGGGGATAGTGAACAAAGAGAACGTATATTTTTCAGGGGTGGGGAATAGCTCAGACTGTCTATACTTAGAGGCGCATGTGCGGTGTTAGAATGTGTCTGAGCACCACACAAAGAAAAGAAAATTGGTGGCAGGTCGGCTGGTATGTAAACTGGGAGAAAAACGTGTGTGTCCTGGGTTCGATTCTTGGTAATGGAGAGTTGACAGTCGTGTGTAAATTTGTATGTTTGTCTCTGAGCGCCTTTTTTTTTTTACATCAGGACACAGCTCCAAGGGCAACAAAAGAGTTTTCACAAAAAAAACCGCATACTCGCCAACTCCTATAAAAGATAAAAGTAATACCAAAAGAGAGGTCAACTTCGGGTGGAGAGGTGTCTTGATACACACTTTTCTTGAAGGAGGTCAAGTCATAGGCAAGAGGAAATACAAGACATAAACTTATTCATCTTATAAATCATGTTGGGCGAAAACTTATGCCAATTAATTGAGTCTGAGACAAAGGCTGCTAAATTGTCATCCTTATCCGACACTTTGATAGAATTTATTCCTAGAAACGACACAATACTTCCATCTGGAAACCCACATCAGTTCTCTCGTTCCTCTGCTTCCTGCCGCGCCACTACCATAAATCCCTTCAGCCACCACGCCGGGATAGCCGCACATCACCGTGCGTCGCCCGTCCACGTACCGACGGCATCTCGCTCCCCAATGACCGCGTCGCTTGAGGCTGAAGGAGCAGGACAAAGCTCTTCCTGCCCCTCACCCAACAGACTGGCTGTGCACCATCAGCCTGCACTATGCGCAGACAGACAGACGCCTGGCACCAGACGGCGTGTGGCGCCATGACTCCTGGCACCAGTCGAAAGCTCAACCTGCTGCGGCTGCTGCGGGTGGCGATGCGGCAGGCGCCTCCGCCGTGCAGGTGTGCTGCCTGAAACCACCACCATCCAATCTCCCATAGCCAGCGTCCACTCCTCTCCCTGCTGACCAAACAGAAGACCAACAACACTTCTTCAATGTCCATTACCCCGGCTGCTGCCCCTGAACAACCAGGGCGGTACTATGTACACGCTGCTGCGACGACCCCAACACGACACGCACCGCCTTCAGCCAGTGACGCCCTTGCGCAGAGGTGGCGCCATAACGGTCAACTTAACAGTGTTGACGGAGGTACGCGCCCTGAACTTAGGAGTTCTTCGGCGGACAATCTGGAAGAGAGGAAGAACTGCGGCCAGCGCCAGGGACGAAGGCCTCAGCGCGGCCTGTAACCCTCAGCGCTCACCGCGCTGACACCAGACGCTACTGAGCCGCCCGAGCCGCGGCAACGAGTCACACGGGTGCAGCAGGGTCACCGTGACCGCCGCCGCCTCCCCAGCACCCAGAGCGGCCTCAGGGACCAGCAAAAGAAGGCCTCCATACGCCGCCTCCCGCCTCAGCAACAGTCCAAGCGAGTTCTAGCCATGTGGACAGGGTGGGTGTTCGTAACACCTTGCCGGTTTTCGCAACTGTAAGTCTATTGTTGGAGCCTTCGGCGGGAGCTTACGCCAGGTCAGTGTATCCAGGGGCAGGCGATGTTTTGGTATGAGCAGCCATAACGAGCCTTGTTTTCTACATCGTGGCGTGGACGCCTCCCGGCCGCGTGCTGCTGGGAGGAGCACAGGAGCAGGAGGCGTGGCGACGCATGTGAAGGCTGTGTGCGTGGTGCAGGCCTCCACGTGCCGCCCATCGCCAGCACTGCCGCGTGTGTGCGATGTGCGTCTGAGCAAAGATCATCATTGTTTCATTTAGCAGGAAATTGTGTCGGTGGGAACAACATTCAGGCCTTCCTGCTGCTGTGCGTCCTGGCGTGGGCGTGCAGCTATCCTCAGCCTGTGCCAGACGGCGGCAGGCGTCGTTCGTCTACAGGAAGGCGATGCAGCCCCTGGACTGAGGGAACGGTCATCAACAGCTCGTTCCTCCTCCTGTGCCTGCCACATGTACACACACAGAGTACGTCAGGAGGCGTCAGCAGCGCTTGTCAAGAAAGAAAAGGTTTCAGAACTGTTTTTTCCTGCAAAAGGCGTCCAGTGACAGGCAGGAGCTGTGTACCCACGCCAGGTGAGGAAGCTCATGTAAGCGATACAACCTTGTGGTGAAGAGCGCCTCCACCGAGCAACAGGAAGGAAGAAAGAAAAGAAGGAGGGAAGAAGAAAGAAGGAAGAGGGAAGAGAAAGAGAAAGGAAGGAGGGAGGAAAAGAAAGAAGGAGGGGGAGGAAAGAAAGGAGAATAAATAAATAAATCTCGTAGATGAATGAGAATGAATGAATAGGAAGGAAGGAAAGAAGGAAGGAAGGAAGGAAGAAGGAAAGACCTGAGGTGAAACATAATGTCAAGCCACTTCCCTCCACAGTGGGTCAGAAGGGATTCCACATAGTCGATATGTCTGAACTTACGAAAAGTAAGAGGTTGTGATCGGAGGAGCACAACAGGAAAGAATGATTTAGCAGAATAAGCTGAAGGTTAAAGGTTTGGAAAGAGGTATAAACAATGGTTCTTAACTTGGGAGGCACTTCCTGGGATGACGTTATAAATGAGCCTACCAAGTGGGCGAGCCTGGGAGGACAGAAAGTTCTGATTACTTAATCTAACAAGAGCGTGGGATGAGAAGTTCTTAGGATTTTCAGATATCCCTTCTTCTAACTTCAATTTCATAGTCTGCCAGGCTTACAGTTGAAATTGGGAATTTTGTCTATAAGAGCAAGATAGATGTACAGAATGAAAGGAGATTGACAATGAAGAGAGAGAGAGAGAGAGAGGATAACAGAAGAGAGAAGAGAGAGAAAGAGAGAGAGAGAGAGAGAGAGAGAGAGAGAGAGAGAGAGAGAAGAAGAGAGAGAGAGAGAGAGGAGAGAGAGAGAAGAGAGAGGAGAGAGAGAGAGAGAGAGAGAGAGAGAGAGAGAGAGAGAGAGAGAGAGAGAGAGAGAGAGAGAGAGAGAGAGAGAGAGTCAAGGGAGAGAGAAGTATATAAAAAGATGAATAAGAGATAGAAAAGCAAACAAGAGGGAGGAACACGCGAGGCACGGCTGGTGTAAAGTGGAAAAACGTGCGTCCTGGGTTCGATTCTTGGTAATGGAGAGTTGACGGTCGTAATAAATTTGTATGTTAAGTTTTGTCTCTGAGCGCCTTTTTTTTTTACATCAGAGGACACGGCTCAAGGGCAACAAAAAGAGTACAAAAAAAAAGCCCGCTACTCGTCGCTCCTATAAAAGATAAAAGTAGCGAAAAGAGAGGTCAATTTCGGGTGGAGAGGTGTCTTGATACACTTTTCTTGAAGGAGGTCAAGTCATAGGCAGGAGGAAATACAGACATGACTTATTCACATCTTATAAATCATGTTGACGAAAACATGCCAAGGTCTGAGACAGGCTTTGCTAAATTGTCATCCTTATCCGACGCTTTGTTAAAAATTTATTCCCTAGAAACGACGCAACACTTCCTCTGAAACCCACATCAGTTCTCTCGTTCCTCTGCTTCCTGGCGCGCCGCGCACTACCTTCTGACGGCCACCACGCCGGGATGGCCTGGCGCATCACCGCCGTGCGCGTCGCCGTCCACGTACCCGACGGCATCTCGCTCCCTGACCGCGTCCGCTTGAGGCTGAAGGAGCAGGACAAGCTCTTCCTGCCCCTCCGCAGCAGGCTGGCCACCGTCAGCCTGCACTATGCTACGTGGACGCGGACGCCTGGCATAGACGGCGTGTGGCGCGCTGACTCCTGGCACCCAGTCCAGCTCAACCTGCTGCGGCTGCTGCGGCTGGCGTGCGGCAGGCGCCTCGCCCTGCAGGTGTGCTGCCTGAGGGGCCGCCGCGTCCAGTACAAAGCCATGGCCAGCGTCCTCCTCCTCTTTGACCAAACGGAAGACCAACAACTTTTCTTCAATGTCCATTACCCCGGCTGCTGCCCTGAACAGCAGGGCAGTACTGTGCACGCTGCTGCGACGGCACGACACGCACCGCCTTCAGCCGGTGACGCCGCGGAGGTGGCGCATAACGGTCGACAACAGTGTTGACGGAGGTACGCGCCCAGACTTAGGAGTTCTTCGGCGGACAATCTGAAGGAGAAGACTGCGGCCAGCGCCGGACGAGGCCCTCAGCGCGGCCTGTAACCTCGGCGCTCACCGCTGACACCAGACGCTGAGCCGCCCGAGCCGCGGCGGGTCACGGGTGCGGCAGAGGTCACCGTGACCGCCGCCGCCCTCCCCAGGCGGCCTCAGGGACCAGCAAAGAAGGCCTCCGCGCGCCGCCTCCGCCTCGGCAACAGTCCAGGCGAGTTCTAATGTGGACGAATTGGTGTTCGCCAACACCTGCCGGTTTTCGCAACTGTAAGTCTATTGTTGGAGCCTTCGGCGGGAGCTTACGCCAGGTCAGTGTATCCGGGCAGGCGATGTTTTGGCCCTTGACAGCCATAACGAGCCTTGTTTTCTACATCGTAGGTGGACGCCTCCCGGCCGCGTGCTGCGGAGGAGCACAGGAGCGGAGGCGTGGCGACGCGTGGAGGCTGTGTGCGTGGTGCGGTCACGTGCCGCCCATCGCCCGGCACTGCCGCGTGTGTGCGATGTGCGTCTGGGAGCGAGATCATCATTGTTTCGTTGTAGGAAATTGTGTCGGTAGGAACAACATTCAGGCCTTCCTGCTGCTGTGCGTCCTGGCGTGGGCGTGCGGCCTCCTCAGCCTGTGCCAGACGGCGGCGGGCGTGTTCGTCTACAGGAAGGCGATGCAGCCCCTGGACTGGGGAACGGTCATCAACAGCTCGTTCCTCCTCCTGTTCTGTACATACATGCACGAGTACGTCAGGAGGCGTCGGCAGCGCGTCAAGAAAAGGTTTCCAGAACTGTTTTCCTGCAAAGGCGTCCAGTGACGGGCGGGAGCTGTGTACCCCGCGCCGGGTGAGGCTCATAGCGATACAACCTTGTGGTGAGGCGCCTCCACCGAGCAGGGAAGGAAGAAAGAAAGGAGGGAAGAAAAGAAGGGAAGAGGGAAGAAAGAAAGGAAGGAGGGAGGAAAGAAAAGAAGGAGGGAGGAAAGAAAGGGAGAGAATAAATAAATAAATGAATGAATGAGAATGAATGAATGAAGGAAGGAAGGAAAGAAGGAAAGACCTGAGGTGAAGCATAATGTCAGAAGCACTTCCTCCACAGTGGGTCCAGAGGCTCACATGATCGATATGTCTGAACACGAAAGTAAGGTTGTGATCGGAGGAGTCCAACGGAGAGAACAGTTTGGCAGAATAAGCTGAAGGATTAAAGGTTAGAAAGAGGTATAAAACAATGGTTCTTAACTTGGGAGGCGCGCTTCCTGGGATGACGTTATAGTAATTTCCAAGTGGGGGCGAGCCTGGGGAGAATTGAAAGTTCTCCTCCTCCCTCCTCCTCACTCCTCTCTTCTCCTCCTCACCCCCTCTCTCCTCCTCCTCCTCACCCCTCACCTCCTCCCTTCCTCCTCACTCCCTCCTCACTCCCTCTCCTCACTCCTCCTCACTCCCTCCCCTCCTCCTCCTCCTCTCCCACTCACCCTCCTCTCTACTCACTCCCGTCCTCCTCCCTCCTGCTTAAAATGTTCTATTATCTAACAAGAGCGTGAGAAGTTCATAGAGTTTCAAAATCATCGCCTTTACTAACTTCAATTTTCTATAGTCTACTTAGGCTTACAGTTGGGTGGGAATTTTGTCTATATGAGCAAGATGGTCTTAGAATGAAGGGCTCCGTGAAAAGGTTAAGACCAACGTGTTGTATAAAGCGGTGGAGTTGTTTTGAAGATTCTAACAGCTAGTGTAGCCGGGTTTGAATCCTAATCAAATATAACTCAATCTAATTACTGTAATGAGATCGTAAAGTGTGTGTGTGTGTGTGTGTGTGTGTGTGTGTGTGTGTGTCAGTCTGTCTGTCTGTGTGTGTCTGTCTGTCTGTTTGTTTGTCTGTCTGTCTGTCTGTGTGTGTGTGTGTGTGTGTGTGTGTGTGTGTGTGTGTGTGTGTGTAATTCACCAGACTTGATCACGGACTGGACTCGTCATTACCAGCAAATATCCTTCAGATTATAGCAAGCTCATTATAGTCCATCTCTGGTACTGCTGGACCTTTCACACCACACCCCTTCCTCAAGTGGAGACAGTAACCACTCCAAGGCAGCTAAAAAAATATTGGTCTGAACGGGGCTCGAACCTCAGTCAGCCAGGCCAAAGCGATGCAGCGCTGAGCCTTAATCCACTGAGCTATCGGAGCGGTGTGTGTGTGTGTGTGTGTGTGTGTGTGTGTGTGTGTTAATACGTACAAAGAAAGACTCGCAAAACTAATAAACTCACACCACGCTTCAAATAAAGTACACGAATAACTTACATAATAATAATAAAAAAAAAATAGAACGTTAAAACTTATTGATACCTCTAATATAAACACACACACACACACACACACACACACACAGAGACAGACAGACAGACAGACACACACACAAACACACACACAAACACAAACACACACACACAAAGGAGGAAGGGCCACCTCTGTTTATCAATGGTGTTCCTGAGGCATAAACAAAAGTCAGGTCCTGGGCGCACGTGGCCTGCCTGTCTGGCTGCCCCCATCACCACCTCGCATGAATTACACCCACATCGCAGGGGATCCGGGGCCTTCCTGGGGCGGGGCGGGGCACGAGGGGGGAGGAGAAGGGTGGGTGAAGGTGTGTGAAGGGCCTGCGTGGGTGCTAAAGGGAGAGGAGGCACGTGGGAGAGGTTTAAAAAAAGGGCGTTGGAGTCTGTGCCTGCGACGGGAGGGGACAAGGAGAGGAAGGGAATCAGGATAGTTTGCAGAGGCGTTGTTTTTGTTGTTGTCGGGGCGTCTTGGTAGTAGTAGTAGTAGTAGTAGTAGTAGTAGTAGTAGTAGTAAAAGTAGTAGTAGTAGTAGATGACCCAGTACAGTGTTTAAGTATTACCCCAAAATTTGTTGTTACTGCAATATTAATCATGAGTTACTGAAGCCGTTGGTAGTAGTAGTAGTAGTAGTAGTACTAGTAGTAGTAGTAGTAGTAATAGTTGTAGTAGTAGTGATAGTAATAGTAGTAGTAGTGGTGGTAGTAGTAGTAGAAGGAGAAGAAGAAGAAACTAGAAGTAGAAGTAGAAGTAGAAGAAGAAGAAGAAGAAGTAGAAGAAGAAGAAGTAGAAGTAGAAGTAGAAGTAGAAGAAGAAGAAGAAGAAGAAGAAGAAGAAGAAGAAGAAGAAGGAAGAGGAGAGGTTTTAGATGTTTATTCTCCTGACAGACAAAGGAAAGTTGGCGACAGAGGAGAAGGGAAAGCTTGAAGACAGATTGCGGGGAATGTGACTTGAGTTTTGTTTCCCGAGAGATAGAGAAAAGTTGCAAGAATATTAAGACAGTTTCCAGAGACGAGGAAACGTTGGAAATGCTTACGGAAAAGATGAAAATACGCGCTTGTTTTGTTTTGTATTATTATTATTATTATTCTAAGAGACGAAGCCGGTATAGAGGGATGAGTTTGTTAGAATAATGATAAAGGGGAGGAGGAGGAGGAGGAAATAATAGTGAAAAATTAAGGAAAGATCTGAAACGGTTAGCAAAATGATGTGTAAAGTTGACTCGTTGGTAAAGAAAGACGAACGGAGAGTGCATTATGAGTGAGGTGAGGGGGGCTGGGTAGACCTAATTCAAGATTGTTGGAATGAATACATGTGGAGATAAAAAAAAAAGGAAGAACTCGTGAAAGAAAATAAAGGGATGAAACGGTTAGCGAAATAATGTTGAAATTACTAAGTCGGTAAAAATAGCGAACGGACACTAAGTTAATGAGTGAATTAGGGGAAGATGGGGTTAAGATTTGAGTTTTAATATGGAAAAAAACTTGTAGAAATAAAAAATAGTAAATTTTGAAAATTTTGCTAAATGAAAAAAACTGTAGAGTTGATATTAAAAAACTTTTAGAAATAAAAGACAGATAATTTTGAATATTTTGCGAAATGAAAAAAAAACTGTAGAGTTGATATTAAAAAAAAACTTGTAGAAATAAAAGACAGATAAGTTTGAATAGTTTGCGAAATAAAAAAAAAAACTGTAGAGTTGACATTAAAGACTTGTAGAAATAAAAGACATAAGTTTGAATAGTTTGCGAAATAAAAAAACCTGTAGAGTTGATATTAAAAAACTTGTAGAAATGAAAGATAGATAAGTTTGAATACTTATGAAATAAAAAAAACATGTCGAGTTGATATTAAATAAAAGTTGTAGAAATACAAGATAGATAAGTTTGAATAGTTTGCTAAAAAAAAAAACCTGTAGAGTTGATATTAAAAAAAACTTGTAGAAATAAAAGATAGATAAGTTTAAAATTTAAAAAAAACTAGAGTTGATATTAAAAAAAACTTGTATAAATAAAAGATAGATAAGTTTGAATAGTTTGCGAAATAAAAAAAAAAAAACTGTAGAGTTGACATTAAAAAAAGACTTGTAGAAATAAAAGACATAAGTTTGAATAGTTTGCGAAAAAAAAAAAAAAACCTGTAGAGTTGATATTAAAAAAACTTGTAGAAATAAAAGACAGATAAGTTTGAATAGTTTGCGAAAAAAAAAAAAAACCTGTAGAGTTGATATTAAAAAAAACTTGTAGAAATGAAAGATAGATAAGTTTGAATAGTTTGCGAAAAAAAAAAAAACCTGTAGAGTTGACATTAAAAAAAACTTGTAGAAATAAAAGACATAAGTTTGAATAGTTTGCGAAAAAAAAAAAAAAACCTGTAGAGTTGATATTAAAAAAAACTTGTAGAAATAAAAGACAGATAAGTTTGAATAGTTTGCGAAATAATAAAAAAAAACTGTAGAGTTGATATTAATGGGTATAGAGGGATCAAGATTGTCGGAATGTGGAAAAAAATAGTTCGTAGGGATAAAAATAAAGGATAGGTTCGACATGGTTTGCGGAATGATAAAAAAAGAGATAGACAAATAGGTGAAAATGACCGAAATTAAATGAATGAGGGAGTGAGATGAAATTTGAGCCACAGAGGTGGATATCTTAATTTACTTGAACATGGAAATAACTTGTAGGTAAATCAAGAAGAAATAGCTTGAAATAATTTGCGGAACGATGAAAAGAGACAGAAGTGTTTAATAAAGACGAACAAAAAGTGAGTGAATCAGCGAGTGAGTGAGGGAATGAATGAGTGAATGAATGAGTGAGTGAATGAGTTAG